>NC_080173.1:98756035-98848535 GCF_950295315.1 Erinaceus europaeus
AACTTGGGACCTCATGCTTTAGAGTCCAAAGCCTTATCCACTGTGCCACCTCCCGGACCACTTGTATAGGCTCTTAATATACCCTTATAGTCATTATCTTATTAACAGTAAACTCTCCAAGTGCTCAAGTGTTAGGCACCAATGTAGCACACACTTGACTATATAACCACCCAATAAAGCAGATACCATTATGATCCACTTTAAAGGAAACTGAGGTAGAGAAAGATAAATAGTCTCTCAAACTCCACTCAAATAACTTGTAAGAAGCATTTCTTAGATTTGCAGAGGGAGTTTGTGGCCAGCATCTGAGCTTAAATTTTTTTTAGTATGCTGCCCCTAACTCACTGTAACTGTTGTTATTGTTGCCACTGCTGCTGCTGTTGGACAGGACAGAGAGAAGTCGAGAGAGGAGGGGAAGACAGAGAGGGGGAGAGAAAGACAGACACCTGCAGACCTGCTTCACCTCCTGCGAAGTGACCCCCTTGCAGGTGGGGAGCCGGGGGCTCGAACCAGGATCCTTACGCTGGTCCTTACATGGATCCTCGCGCTTCGCACCATAAGCGCTTAACCCACTGCACTATTGCCCGGCCCCCTATTATTATTTTTTAGGGTTAAGCACATATAGTACTAAGTGCAGTGACCCGAAGGCCAGCGTAAGGATCCGGGTTCGAGGCCCCCCCCCCCCCCCCCCCGCTCCCCACCTGCAGGGGAGTCACTTCAGGGGCGGTGAAGCAGGTCTGCAGGGTCTGCAGGTGTCTATCTTTCCCCGTTTGTCTTCCCCTCTTCTCTCAATTTCTGTCCTATCCAATAAAAAATGGAAAAACTGGCCTTCAGGAGCAGTGGATTCCTAGTGCCAGCGCCGAGCTCCAGAGATAACCCTGGAGGCAAAAACAAAACAAACAAACAAACAAACAAACAAAAACACCCGAAAAGCAAAGATTTACTTCTTCGCGGGCCAGAGAACCAGAACATCACCCTAGCTCTTGGAATGTGGATCCCCCTAGCCACGGCACCATCTTCCGGGTCGGTGATCTGTCTATAATAAAGGTTGAAACAAATCCGATTGAAACAAATGCATCCAAAAGCTGCAGTAGAACGTGTCATTATTAAACCCTGAGCCTAACAATCACAAACACTGCACACTGAGCCGTTAAGGCTCTGAAGTCGGGCGTGTGCAGCTCGCCTCACACGCGTGTCAACCTGGACCAGCCACGTCTATACCCGCGGCCGCGGAGCTCGGGAGAGAAGCCGCGCCGCCCCCGCCCCCCGCCCCCCGCCCCCCCTGCGCTCCGCGGGGACCAGCGGGCACGCGCCCAAGCCCCGCCCCCAAGCCCCGCCCCCAAGCCCCGCCCCGGTGACGTCATAGAGGCTCAGAGGGCGCCGGCCGAGGCCCCGGCGTTGCGTCTAGACTGTAGCATCCTCCCGGGGCCCGAAGCCCAAGTTCTGAAAGGAAGCGACGACCTGTGCTCTCGGGCTGGCGGGGGCTCAGTCGGCCCGCCCACCGCTCCACGTTAGCCGACGGGAGGCGGGAGTCTGAAGCCCCGATGCGCACCTCGTCCACAACGGCCCTCCGCTCGCGCAGCTGCCACGGCGAAGTCGAGGCGGCGGGGCCGGCGCTCATTGGTCCGTCCCAGCTCTCCGCCCGCCTCCTCGGCGCGCTGATTGGTCGGGGCCGCGCCGCCCGCGGGATCGGCTCCGCCCCCCGGCGGTGCCCGCCCTCAAGAGGACGCCGAGGAAGCGGCCGCCTCCCAGTGCCCCGCCCCGCGAGCGCTCTCGTTAGCTGCCTGCTCGTCCCGGCTCGCCCCGGCCCTCGCCCGGCTCCCTCAGGCTCCGACGCGGCGGCGGCGGGTAGGTGGGACTCGGGGGCCCAGTCAGAGCGGCGTCCTCCCCGGGACCCGGAGCTGCCGGAGCTGCCGGAGCTGCCGGAGCCCGGCCCTGCGGCTGCCGGGGACCCCGGTGCCCGCCCGAGGCGTGGAAGGGCGGTGTCCGCCGGCCGGCGGGGGCGGCGCGGGCGGCGGGCTGCGGCAGCCGCGGGCGTCCTCCTCCGGGCGGGCTGAGCGGCGGACGTGCGCGGCCGCCGGGGCCCGGGGTGGGGCCGGGTCCGCAGCTCCGAGGTGGGTCCCGCCGCCCCTTCCCTCCCCTGGGAGGGGTCCCCCCCGGGCCGCCCCCCGCGTGCGGCGGCCGAGCTCGCGCTGGCTGCGGGAGTCCCCGGGTCGCGGGGGAGGCTGGCGCGGGGCCGGGGCGGGGGGACGGGGCTGCGACCGCGCGGAGACCCCGGTGACCCCCGCCGCGGGGCGGGGCGGGGCGGGGCGGGGCGGGGCAGCGGCGCCCGGAAAGCCCCCTCCTCCTCCAGCCCCGCACCCCGGGGCCCCGCCGCCGCCGCCGCCGCCCGCCCCTTCCCTTCCCTTCCCTTCCCCTGCAGTTTTGGCAGCCGCGTCCGCCTTTTCCCGGGGATGGTTGCGGCATTGCATCAGGGGTGTTCGTGCCTGCGCTGTGCTCGCGCAGCCCGGGAAGGGGGAGCGGGGTAACTGCGGGGACAGCGGGCAGGGGCGGGGCGGGGCGGCGGGGCGCGCAGGGGGACGGGTGTGGCGAGGGGGCTCCGCCGCGGGAGGCCCGGGAGCTGCGGCTATTTTTATAAATCTCTGCGCCTCCGCGCCGAGCACATGGACTCAGCGAGCAGTTGTCGCCTCTGCTCTTCTTGTCCCCCCAGGGTGGGGCATCCCTCTCCGGGGGGGGGGGTGTTTTACCGGAGCCCTGCTCAGCTCTGGCTTACGGTGGGGCCCGGGGGATTGAACCTGGGACTTCGGAGCCTCAGACACGAGAGAGTCTTTTTGCATAACCATTATGCTGTCTGGCCTCCGCCTTTTTTTTTTTTTTTTTGGTTCAAATTGATAAAGTTTGATGGTCCATCCTATTTACTTTCAAATGATTTTATTTTATTTTTTTTTACAAAAAATCTGATTGTGCTTTTTTTTTTTTTTTTTTTTTTCCCTTCTTTAAATATCCTATTGTGGTCCGGGAGGGAGGTGGCCCAGTGATTAAGCTTTGGACTCTCAAGCATGGGGCCCTGGGTTCCATCCCCGGCAGCACACGTGTCAGAGTGATGTCTGATTCTTATCTCTCTCCTCCTATCTTTCTCATTGATAAAATGAAATCTTTAAAAAATATCTTATTTATTAATGAGAAAGATGGGAGGAGAGAAAGAACCAGAACTCTGGTACATGCGCTGCCGGGGATCGAACTCAGTATCTTCTGCTTGAGAGGCCTGTTTTATCCGCTGCTCCACCTCCTGGACCACTGATTGTACTCTTCCTTTCGAATTGTGCTTCATAATAAATGAGCTGTTAGTGGTCCGGGAGGTGGCGCAGTGGATAAAGCATCGGACTCTCAAGCATGAGGTCCTGAGTTCAATCCCAGCAGCACATGTACCAGAGTGATGTCTGGTTCTCTCTCTCTCTCTCTCTCTTCCTATCTTTCTCATTAATAAATAAATAAAATCTTTAAAAAAATAAATAAATTAGCTGTTAGTCTCTGTAAATTTTTTTAAAAAAATCTATTGGATAGAGACAGCCAGAAGTCAAGAGAGAAAGGGGTGTTAGAGGGAGAGACAGAGAGACACTTGCAGTCCTGCTTCACGACTTGCAAAGCTTTCCCCCTGCAGGTGGGGACCAGGAGCTTGAACCCAGATCCTTGTGCACTGTAACATGTGCACTCAACCAGATGCACCACCACCCGGCCCCTTAGCTGTCATTCTTTTTGGAACATTTGGCTTCTGTCAGTTATAAGTATTTACAGAAGATATTTGAAGTGAGAAGTCACGTGGTAAAAGTGGCAACCACACCAAGGTCTCTCTGACTACACAATACTTGAGAAACTAAACTAATTTTTAAGTCTTAATTTTTTTTTATTTTTTATTTTTTATTTTTTGCTTATTTCATTATTGCATAGAGACAGAGAGCAATTGAGGGAGGAGGAGGAGAGAGAGACAATTACCTGCAACACTTTGAATCTTTCTCCTGCAGCTCGGGGACAGGGTCTTGAACCTGGGTCCTTGCACATTGTAACATGTGTGCTCTAAGATTTGTTTTATGCTGGGGAGATAGCATAGTGGTTATGTAGAAGATTTTCATGCCTGGGGCTCTGAGGTACCAGGTTCAATTCCCAGCACCATCATAAGCCAGAGCTGAGTAGTGCTCTGTTATGTGTGTGCCCGCCCCTCAGTAAATAAATACAGTATTATTTAAAAAGGTTTGTCATCAGAGAGAGAGAGAGAGAGAGAGAGACTGAACATGACTCAGAGCACTGCTCTGGCATATGTGGTACCAGAGACTGATCCCAGTTCCCTGCACCTGGAAGTCCTGTGCTGTATCTAGTGAGCCATCTTTCCAACCTCAGAAACTAAAGCTTTTTTTTTCCTTTTAAATTACAGCGCTGACTCAAATGCTTGAGAATTTATTCGTGCAAAGTAGGCTCACCAGAGACTCAAACCAGATTCTCATTTATTTACATTGAATACCATGCATACACTTGGGATTAATTATGCTCTGGCCAGAACATCTCTTCTGCTCCTGGGTAACCTAATCAGTAACAAGGCAGTTGATACTGGGGACATTGGATTTTCTTAGGGGAAGTTCCAGTCAAGCTACAGATGTCTGGTGTCATTCCCTGGCCCCTTTCAGGGAACTTTGACCATTTGGCACCTTTGTTCACCCTCATGTGGACCGGGGCACAGATCCAGGTCTCAGGCATGTGCTTCCCCACCAAGGCACTCTGATCCAGTTTTTCATATATATGATGTAGGTGGATGTATCTTTATATATACTCAGTACACACACACACACACACACACACACACACACACACATACACACACACAGAATATACTAGCGTGCATTGTTTTTATTTTTTACTTAAAGAGGGAAGGAGAGACACACCATGCATTGTCTCGCCATCCATGAGGTTCCACTTGTTTCTGTCTTTGTTGCTCTCAGGTGGTGCTGAGGATTGACATCAGGGCCTCATCTGTGGAAGGAATGGGAACAACCCGCCGAGCCAGCTCTCAGACCTCAGCAGTCTCTTTGCTTTTTTCCCAGAACACTGCTCATCTCTGGCGATGGTGGTGTGGGGGATTGGACCTGGGGCTTTGGAGTCTCATTATGCTATCTACCCCCTATCTTTTCTTGGTGTGCCACATTTAGTGACTTTTTTGGGGGTGGGATTACTTTCTTACTCTGGCATTATAAGAGGCAGCAGTCACCATCTCATCTCATTTCTCTTGTTTTTTTCCCAGGCGGCTGCTCCGCTCTGACTCATGGTGGAACCTGGGGCCCTGAGAGCCTCAGACATGGAAGTCTTTTTGTCTGACCATTGTGCTGTCTCCTCAGCCATTATCAGTCTCATCTTTATTTTCCCTGCCTTAGCTTTAGAATCAGCTACTTCTCCAAGAGCCTCTAGTTTCTTTTCTTGAAGAAAATATTTCCAAACCATCTGATTTCTAAGTGAATCATTTGTATATTCATTGCTAATTTGGGCATCACTGCTTCTCAGCTCTGTTAGGGAATAGAACGAGTCAATACATGTATGCAGACATCTATGCCCATTTATGTATCTAACTATATAAAAATATAACATGAGTTCATATTGGATTTCTTACTCCAATCTTAAGTTTTTAAATTTTTTTTTTTTATAGGATGGAGAGAAATTGAGAAGGGAGGGGAAGATAGAGTGACAGATAGAGACCCCTGCATCACTGCTTCACCACTCATGAAGCTTTCTGCCCTGTAGGTGGGGACCAGGGGCTTGAATCTGGGGTTGTGCTTGGTAATGTGTGCTCTCAACCAGGTGTGCCACCGCCTGGCCCCTTCAGACTCCAGAGTTTACTCTAGTGTACTCCTCCCTACTTATTTGTAAGTTCATCCTTTAATAATGGGAAACTTTGTTCTTACTGTTTATAGCAGCTTTACTTATTTGCTCAATTTAATGCATATGCAAAGTAGGAAAATCCATTTTTTTTGTCAAAGTAAATTTCTGAAGCATTTTTTTAAATGTTAATGGAATTATAACCTGTAGTATTGGTATTTTCATTTTTTCTTTGTTCTGGAACTTACATAATTGTTTTCAAACCCATAACCTATGTACCCTGACTACATGCTGAAAGCATGTTAATGTGTCCGAATACACATTTGAATGCATTGCGTATTAACTATTAATGAGAAAGAGAGGAAAAGAGAGTTTGGTACATGTGCTGCCAGGGATTGAACTTGGGACTTCATGCTTGAAAGTCCAGTGCTTTATTCATTGTGCCACCTTCCAGACCATACTCAGAATATACATTTTTAAAGAATTTTTTTTTTTCCATGAGAGAAGAAGTAGGGGAGAGAGAGGAGATGAACCATAGCATGCCTGTGGCAAATACAGTTCTGGGAGTGAACTCAGGATCTCGCACTGGAGAATCCAGTGTCTTATCCATTGTTCCACCTCCTGGGCCACCAGAACACACAGATAATGGAAGCTTCAGAACTGATCTCATAAAAGCAAAACAAACTTTAGAATACTTGTATTATTCTTCAACTCTCTAAGGAGATTTTTTTTTTTTTAAGATTTTGTTTTATTAATGAGAGAGCTAGGAGGAGAGAGAAAGAACCAGATATCACCCTGGTACATGTGCTACTGGGGCTTGAACTCAGGACCTCATGCTTGAGAGTTCAGTGCTTTATCCACTGAGCCATCTCCCAGACCACAGAGATTTATTTTCACAAGCACACTGCTCAGCTTCAGCTTATAGTGGGGCCAAGGGTTGGACTTGGGATCTCGGAGCCTCAGTCAGCAGAGTCTGTTGTAAAAATTACTGTGCAGTTTCCCTAGCCACTCCTACTGAGCCCCCCCCCCCCCATCTAATTCATTAGTGGGAGAGAGATGAGGGAGAGAGATAATTATAGCATCTCTCTGGCGTATTCAGTGATGGGGGTCAAACTCAGTACCTCATGCTTCCAAGTCTAATACTCTTAGTCATTGCACCACCTCCCAGGCAGTGGATTTAAAGGCATTTTAAGTCATTGTTCAAGCTGAAAGAACAGCTCACCAGGAAGGATGCCAGCCCAGCTACTTACTCAGTTCAGGTTTGAGTTCCATCACCACAAGGGAGTGCCCTGGCACTGGGTAGCCATGGTGCTGTGAAGTTT
Source organism: Erinaceus europaeus (assembly GCF_950295315.1). Classification (NCBI taxonomy): domain Eukaryota; kingdom Metazoa; phylum Chordata; class Mammalia; order Eulipotyphla; family Erinaceidae; genus Erinaceus; species Erinaceus europaeus. The sequence continues at coordinate 98,763,217 of NC_080173.1, forward strand.
TTTCCTCTCTTAATGAAGAAGTAGCCTGGGGCAGTGAGTTGTGCGTGCACGGGGCCCAGCTCGTCAAAATTACTGTTTTTTAGTTTTAAGTGGCAATATAAAGTCATTTGCCATAGGATGTGACTGGCTGCAACTGATGAATAACTTGTTCTCTCCTATGTATTCCTGTGTGGTCTTTCTTCCTTTTTTAAGGATTTTATTTATTGATTAATGAGAAAGATAGGAGGAGAGAGAGAGAGAGAACCAGACGACATCATTCTGGTACATACGCTGCTGGGGATTGAACTCCGGACCTCATGCTGTGCCACCTCCCTGGCCACCTCATGTGTTATGTTACTTCTGAAATAGGAAATATAGTCTGTCCTTCTTCGCAAAATAGTCCTTTCACAAACCTGTCTTTCTCTTTTTTGTTTCAACAAGCCAGCAGTAAGTTGACTAATGTGATGAGGTAATGCATTTCTTGCTCATTGTAATATAAGAATGAGTCACTGTGAAAAAATTCCAAGATACTTAAGTTCTTGTTTTTTTTTTTAACGTTTATTTTATCGATCACATATGAGAGAGTTTCACATGAGACAGAGAGGAGAGAGGGAAGCCAGAGCTCACTCTGGTGTATCTGGTGTTAGGGATTGAACTGGGAACCTCAGGCCTCCAAACCTAGTGCTCTACCAGCCATTTTTCTGGTTGACAGGATACTTAAGGTCTTGCTGCTTTGTTTAAAGCCAACAAAATAGAGCTGTTAGGTTTATAACTATATTTTTGAAGTGCTGATTATTCAGTCTAAGTTAGTAGTACTGAGGGCTAATATATCCCTGTTTTCACTTAGGTGCTAGGGATATAAAGATGTGTACCACCCTTATTCTTGCCTTAAGATGTCCAAAGACAAGTATATTTGTCAGTTTTGTAAATTATTTATTTTTAGTTTTTTTTCCTGCCAAGGTTTCTCCAGGGCTTTGTGCCTATACAATTGTACTGCTTCTTGTAGATTTTTAAGGTGCACACTCAGGAGGAAATAAGTCTTTTTATTTTTATTTAATTTAATTAATTTATTTTTTTAATAATTTTTTTATACCCTTTTGTTGCCCTTGTTGTTTTATTGTTATAGTTATTATTGTTGTTGTTGTTGGGTAGGACAGAGAAATGGAGAGAGGAGGGAAAGACAGAGGGGGAGAGAAAGACAGACACCTGCAGACCTGCTTCACCGCCTGTGAAACAACTGCCCTGCAGGTGGGGAGCCGGGGTTCGAACTGGGATCCTTATGCCGGTCCTTGTACTTTGCGCCACCTGCGCTTAACTCGCTGCGCTACAGCCCGACTCCCAATTTAATTTATTTATTATTGGATAGAGACAGAGATATTGAGAGGAAGGGGGAGGTAGAGAGACAGACACCTGCAACTCCTGCTTCACCACATGTGAAGCTTTCGCCCTGCAGGTGGGGACCAGGGGCTTGAACCCAGGTCCTTGCGCACTGCGTCATGTGCACTCAACCAGGTGTGCCACCACTGACCCCAATAAGTCTTTTTTTTTTTTTTAATTTAAAGTTATTTTTTCACTTGGTGGGACGGAAAAATTGAGGGGGGAGGTAAAGAAAGAGACAACTGCAGCCCTGCTTCACGGCTTGTGAGGGTCCCCCTGCAGGGGTCCTTGAGCCTGGGTTCTGTTGCTTGTTAAAAGAGAGCTCAACCAGCTACACCGCCCCTGCCAAGCTGCTAGATTTTTTTTTCTGTCAGTCTCACAGATAAAAAAAGGTGGGGCTGGGTGGTAGTGCATATATTACAGTGTTCAAGCTCTTGGTCCCACCGGCAGGGGGAAAGTTTCACGAGTGGTGAAGCAGGGCTGCAGGCGTCTCTCTCCCTCCCCTCTTGATTTCTGGCTGTCTGTATCGCACATGGCGGAAAGTGCAAAGACTGGCATCAGGATCCCATTTTGAGTCCCTGGCTCTCCACCTGCATGGGGATCACTTCACTGAAGCAGGTCTGCAGGTCTGTCTTTCTCTCCCCCACTCTCTCTTCCCCTCCTCTCTCCATTTCTCTCTGCCCTATCCAACAACAGCAACAGCAATGGCAACAGTAACAAGGGCAACAAAAATGAAACAGTGACCTCCAGGAGCACTGGAATGATAGTGTAGTCACCGTGACTGCCTCAGCGATAATCCTGGAGGTCAAGAAAGAGAAAGAAATAGAGGGGAGAGAGAGAGAGAGGAGATGCCCCAGCACTGCCCTGCTGGCGGTGAGGTTTCCCTTAGGCAAGCACTTCCTGGAAGTGCAGGAGGCTAAAACGAAGCCTCACTCATGGCAGTGTGCACTCTACCGAGGTGAGCTATCTCTTGGTCTACCACCATAAGCCAGAGCTGAGCAGTGCTCTGGTAAAATAAACAACTAAACATTAAAAAGTATTTTTTAAATTTATTTATTTGTTAATGGATAGAAACAGAGAGAAATTGAGAGAGAAAGGGGAGATAGGGAGACACCTGCAAACCTGCTTCACTGCCTGTGAAGTGACTCCCCTGCAGGTGGGGAGCCGGGGGCTTGAACCAGGATCCTAATTGGTCCTTGAGCTTTGCGCCACCTGCGCTTAACCCTCTGTGCTACCACCCAACTTCTAATATTTAAAAAGTATTATAGCCAGAGTATTGATATAGGAATGACTGGGGCCAGGTGGTTGTGTACCTGGCGGAGTGCACATGTTACAATGTTCAAGGACCCAGGTTTGAGCTCCTGGTCCCCACTTGGCAGAGGGAGAGCTTTGTAAGCAGTGAAGCAAGGCTTCAGGTGTCTCTGTGCCTCTCTTTCTCTCTAGCTCTCTCTCCCCTCTTTTATTTCTGACTTGTCTCTATCCAGTAAATAAAGTTAAGTGGTCTGGGAGGTAGGTGGCACAGTGGAAAAAGCATACTCAAGCATAAGGTCCTGAGTTCAATCCCCGGCAGCACATATGCCAGAGTGATGTCTGATTCTTTTCTCTCTCCTATCGATCTCATTAATAAATAAATAAAACCTGGCTTATGGTGGGGCTGGGGACTGAACCTGTGACCTCAGAGTCTCAGGGCACGAGAGTCTGTTTGCATAACCATTGTGCTGGCCCCCCTAGCCTTGACACTCATGTTTATGTTGATAGAATGTTATATAAAGCCAGACTCTGCATATAGCTTACATTGGCATTGCTGTTGCCTTTTCATCCCCTGCAACAGGAATGAAAGCCTAGTGACACTCCTTGGCCTTTTCTGACCACCCTGGAGGGTGCCTCAATTCAGAATCTAGGCTCCCCAGATGCCCTTGCCGCATGGGTGCTCGGGTGCTTATTGTCTAAAAGGTTTTTGTTTTTGGCTTGGGAGATCAGCCTCTCGGGTTTTTGTCTTGCCAGTACTCTTGGGCGTTTTGGGATGCTGATCTAGTCTGCTCCTATCCTAAGACATGTAAGGCAAATAAAATGCAGGTAACGTCACTTTTTTTTTCTTAAATCCTGAGGTCCGTTGTCATTTTAGCTTCTCTCAGAATCTTAGGTAGATGTGTATGTGTGTGTGTTGTCCTAGGATTTTACTTGCACTCTTTGGGAGAAAAAGGAAAAAGTAGGGCTCTATTTTCCTAGTGGTAATTTGTATACAATTGCTTGGTAAGCGACATTTATTTTTCCTTTTAAAAATTTATTTATTGGGAGTTGGGCGGTAGCATAGCAGGTTAAGCGCACGTGGTATGAAGCACAAGGACCAGAGTAAGGATCCTGGTTCGAGCCCCCGACTCCCCACCTGCAGGGGAGTCGCTTCACAGGCCGTGAAACAGGTCTGCAGGTGTCTGTCTTTCTCTCCCCCACCCCAGTCTTCCCCTCCTCTCTCCATTTCTCTCTGTCCTATCCAACAGTGATGACATCAATAACAACAATAACTACAACAACAATAAAAAACCAAGGGCAACAAAAGGGAAAATAAATAAATATATAAAATTTATGTATTTACAGGAGAGAATAGAAAAGAGAATCAGAGCATCACACTAACACACATGATTCCAGGGATCCAACTTAGGACATGATGTGTTCAAGTTTAGCCCTGAATGCTGCCTCTCAGGCTGATGACATTTCTATTTATAAGAATATGTTGGGCTGGGAAGATCATCACATGATGGTAGTGTGCAGGCTCTGCAAATGGGAGCTTTGATCCCTGGCAACACTAATAGTCAGAGCTGTTTAAAAAAATAGAAAAAAGTGTATATGGTTGTTGAAAAAGTCATGGCATATGTGCATATTTTTCTGTTTTTCTCTACAAAAATAAGTCATGACTGTCATGACTTCCCTAAAACCTGCTGTAGAAAATTTATAGCAAGTATCAAAGAGGGGTCAGGCAGTGGCGAACCTGCTTAAGTGCTCACATTATAGTGCTCAAGGACCCACGTTCCAAGTCCCTGGTCCCCACATGCAGGGGAGAACCTCATGAGTGGTGAAGTAGGGTTGCAGGTGTCTCTGTCTCTTTCCCTCTCTATCATCCCCTCTCCTCTCAGTCTCTATACAATAATAAATAAAGTATAAAAGAACAGTCTGCTGGCGTACTTCTAGCTATTTAAATATTTCCTTGCTTATAAAAGAATTGTGCTATTTATGAACTTTGCACACACGTGTGTGTGTACGTGTGTACTTTTAAAAGATTTGTAAAAATTTTTAAATTTTTTATTGGGGGATTAATGGTTTATGGTTGACAATAAAATATGGTAGTTTGTACATGCATAACATTTCCCAGTTTTCCACATAACAATCAACCCCCATTAGATCCTCCTCTGCCATCCTGTTCCAGGACCTAAACCCTCCCCCCACCCCAGAGTCTTTGACTTTGGTCCAGTACACCAACACCAGTCCACGTTCTGCTGAGTGTTTTCCTTTCTGATCTTGTTTTTCAACTTCTGTCTGTGAGTAAGATCATCCCATATTCATCTTTCTCTTTCTGACTTATCCCACTTAACATGATTCCTTCAAGCTCTAAGATGGGGTGAAGAAGGTGACTTCACCATTTTTAATAGCCGAGTAGTATTCCATTGTGTGCACAGACCACACCTTTCTCAGCCACTCATCTGTTGGTGGACACCTGGGTTGCTTCCAGGTTTTGGCTATTAAAAGCTGTGCTTCTATGAACATAGGTGTATACAAATCTTTTTGGATGGTGTGTTTGGTTCCATAAGATATATCCCCAGGAGAGGAATTGCAGGGTCATAGGGTAGTTTCACTAAACAAGATTTTATTAATGAGAGTGAGAACCAGAGTATTACTCTGGCACAGGTGATGCCAGGGATTCTAAGTGTTTCTTGCCAGTAAATACTTAAGTATAATATTATTGTCTTCTGGAGATCATCAGTATGAAATTCTGCCCTAGGTTCAGTGCCTCAGAGAGTTTACATACAGATAAAAGATGAGTTTTTTTTCATGTGAATTTCAGTATATATATATATATATATATATATATATATATATATATATATATTTAAATTAAGAGGAGAAGTAATCTAAACCTATATGTTTTAGGAACTGAGTGTTCAGGTAGGTTTTTAGGGTTTAACACTAAAAAGCGTCTACATATGTTCATAGTGATGTTTTTTTGACTTAAGTTCTTGTTCATATTTTCCATAGTATTCTAAGACTAGTCATTAAGCAGAAATCAGAGATAATAATGGCTTTCTTGTTTGTTCTGGGAGGAAATTGAGATATTGGCAGTGTTTGCTTCAGTGAACCCTAGCATTAAGTTTTTTGCTGGGTTTGCAAAACCTAAGCCAGAATGACACAGATTTTTTCCATAGTACAAGTTTTTCTAACTGCAGTGCAGAAGGCTGCCAGATGTTCAGATTTATTGTGGGGAATTTTCATAGTTTTTGTTAATGGAATTTAACTTATTTAGTATTAACTTTCCAGAATCATAATAACAGGTCAAGTTAAACATTGTTGATACTCAATACACACCACCTAGGTTTGAACCCAGACTCTGCTGGGGCTTCCTCACTCACAATCACCTTGCTTCTGGCGGCCTTTTTTTTTTTTTTTTTCTTCTCCAGAAGAGAAGGGAGGGGAGGAGACACCATGGCAGTCTCACACTCATAAAGCTTTTGTGTGCTGCTCACATGTGGCGGCCGGGGGCTGTAACCCAGTTCTAGCTCATGTAGGGCGTATATGCCCCACCAGGTGAGTGAGCCTCTGACCCCCAGAAGTACTTTTCGTCTTCATTTTGTTGAGAGGCTTAATTTTTTTTTTAAATTACTTGTTTATTTGATAGAAACAGAAATCAAGAAGGAAGGAGAAGAGGGAAAGAGACACCGGTAGCACTGTTTGATTGCTCTGGAAGCTTCCCTTCTCCAAGTGAGAACTGGGGCCTTGAACCTGGGTCCTTGTGCACTGTGATGTGTGAACTCAACCTGGTGCGCTACCACCTGGCCCCGAGGCTGTTTTTTTTTTTTGCTCTTAAAAATTATTTACTTGTTTTAGATAGAGACAGATGAAGAGGAAGAGAGAAGGAGGGAGGTAGACTCCAGCAGTACTGCTTTACTGCTAGTGGAGCTTCTTCCGTGTAGGTGGGAGGTTGGGGCTAAAACCTGGGTCCTTGCACATTGTAACATGTAACTGTTGGATGTGCCCAGCCATTGTTGAAAGTCTGTAATCATAAATGGATGTTGAGTCTTATAGAAGATTTTCTTTGCATCTATTGATATCATCAAATTGAATCTTTCTTTTTGTACTATATTCCACTTGGTCATTATGTATGATCCTTTTAACGTGTTGTTGAATTTGGTTCATTAAGATTTTGTTGAAGACTTCTGCATCTAGGATAGTGCTCTGAAGCAAGCCAGCCTGCTTGCCTGCCTGCCTGCCTGCCTGTCTGCCTGCCTGAATTGTTTTTCTGTAAGACTGGTACAGAGAGAGGGAGAGAGAGAGTTAAACCAGGGTACTGCTCAACTCTGGCTTATCGTGGTTAATTGGAGTTAATTTGGGGCCTCCAGGGACTCAAATATAATTCTGTGTTCTAACATGTTGAGCTATTTTGCTGATCTATAGTTTTCTCTCTCTCTATTTTATTTTTTATTTGTGATGCCCCGTGTCTGCTTTTGGTGTCAGGGTAATGTTGAGGTTCTCCACTTGTGCAAGTGGATAAATAGCCCAGTAGTTTGTACAGCAGACTTTGATATTCAGTTTACGGTAGAGGGGCACCTTTGAACCCCACGAACACAGGGAGGTAGGTCTTTCATCGCTGTGCTCTCTCTCCTCTCTGAAGGACAAAGCAGCCTGCATGGGTCTGCAAACCTCAGGGTTGTTGTTGAGTCCCGGTGCCGACACTACGGATCCACAGCTTCTGGTGGCCATTTTTCCTTTTTTTCCCCCTCTATTTTGTTGGGTGGGACCGAGAAACAGGAGGAAGAGATAGAGAGGGTGAGAGAAAGAGATACACCTGCAGACCAGCTTTACCTCTTGTGAAATGTCCCCGCTGCAGGTGCGGAGTCCTTGCACACGACGAATCTGTGCCCTCGACAGGGTGCACCACCACTCAGCTCCCTCAGTGTCTTCCAGAGTAACCGCCTTCTCAGCAGTAGTATGTTAAGAGACCCAGTTTGCCTGCATCTCCACTGACCTTTACTACTGTCACATTGCAGAGTCTAACTATTTTAATAGCTTTGCCATTAACAAAAAAATCACATGCCCTAAATTTACATTTTAAAACATTTTATTATTTTAAAAAATATTTATTTTAATCACACACACCCACACCCATACCTCCCACCCCCATCTGGAGCACAACTCAGCTCTGGCTTATGGTGTGGGGGGCGAGTAAACCTGGGACTTTGGACAAAGCCTCTAGAAAGAAAGTCTTTTTGCATAACCATCATACTATCTCTCCTGCCCAAAATGAACTTTTTACTTCCAGTGGTAGTATTTAAATTCTCTTTGTTTTGCCTACCTAGACCCAGCAGAATGACAGGCTGCTGGGTGGTTCTTTCATCAATGAGCTATTAACCAGAGAACATACCAGTAACACCCTCTTTCCGTTCCCTGGACTGGCTTTCCATAGCCTGCCCCCTCAAAAGAGACTTGGAAGCTTTTGTTAGATGGACACTTTTGAGTGCTTACTTTGGGTGGAGGGTAGATACCATAATGGTTATGGAAAGACACTCTCATGCCTGAGGCTCCAAAGTCCCACGTTCAATCCCCCACACCACCATAAGCCAGAGCAGAACAGTGCTCTGGTAAAAAATAAAATAAAACAAAATAAATTGAGTGCTTCCTTTGTATTTACTTCTGCCTTAGAACTTTATTCTGTGTGTGTGGGGGGGGATACCTTCTTGTTTGTCCTTTCTGGTTTTTTTTTCCTTCTAAATTACTATGATTTAGGAAACTAGATATTAAAATTGAGCTTAATGTAAGCAGTTTGGGGTTTGCTTTCACTTAGAACCTTTGTGACCATTTTGACTGGTTGAAGGCAGCCTTGTGCTGGTTGTCTCATGTCCATCTATTCAATCCTTAGATCTTTATATGTAGACATTTTCCTTATCTATAACATTGGGGATGGCAGATGTCAGAGATGACAAGGACCAGGGTTTAAAAAGATTTGAATCTAGATTTAACTGAGGATAAAGTACTTTTTTTTTTTTTTTTTTGCACAGTGCCAAGCAGTCTTGCCTGATAATTCTTTTCAGCCTAAACTTGGCTCTTAAACACTAGATGTTGCTATATGATGCTTCTTGAAGTAGGTGTGGGTTAGGAGGCCCAGCGCCCAGAGGAAGTGTATGAGATTGGAATAGCTCAGGGAAGCCGAGAGCTTGTTCCTTTATCTGTTGCTTTCTTATGTTGGTGTAATGGGAGAGCGGCAGCGCACCGAGGTCAGGTTACAGCTTCGGCAGCAGCTCTGCAGCTTATTTTAGTTCCAGAGTTAATGTCGTCTGCCTTCTTCTTTGTCCTTACATTTTCCTTTTGTCCTTTATTTCTTGAATTTTTCTTATTTTTGTTTTGGAGTGATAGGGAAACAGGACGTATTATTAAGGAACTTTTTTTTTGTTTTATTATTTATTTTCTGAGAGAGATGCCAGAGTGCTGTCCTGTCTCACCATGTTCAGTACTGGGGATTGAACGAAGGCCTTCAAACATATAAGTCCTGTACTCTGCCCATTGAGTCACTTCTCATACTTTCCAGCATTTTTTTAAAAAAAATGTTAAAATATTATTTATTTATTTATTTCCTTTTGTTGCCCTTCTTTTATTGTTGTAGTTATTATTGCTGTTGTTATTGATGTTGTTGGATAAGATAGAGAGAAATGGAGAGGGGGGGGAGAGAAAGATAGACACCTGCAGACCTGCTTCACCACTTGTGAAGCAACTCTCCTGCAGGTGGGGAGCTGGGGCTCGAACCGGGATCCTCATGCAGGTCCTTGCGCTTCGCGCCACGTGCTCTTAACCCATTGCGCTACCACCTGACTCCCAGCATTTTTTTTTTTTAATAGACTTAAAATTTGAAAGAAAAAAAAGTTTGAGAGAGAGAGGAGGTGGAGGCAGAGGAGAGGAGACTCTACTGGAGATCAAACTGGGAACCTTAGGACAAGTCCAGCATCAGACATGTAAGCCCTGTGCTTTACCAGTTGAACCACCTTCCAGCCACCTCAACATTTTTTTTTTAGATTTTATTTATTTATTTATTTATTTATTTATTTATTTATTTATTTATTTATGAGAAAGATAGGAAAAGAGAGAGAGAGAGAACCAAACATTGCACTGGCACATGTGCTGCCGGGGATCGATCCCAGGACCTCATGCTTGAGTCCAAAGCTTTATCACTGTGCCACCTCCTGGACTACCTCAACATTTTTATTATGTTTTAAATATTTATTCCCTTTTGTTGCCCTTTTTTTTTTTTTTTTTATTGTAGTTCTTGTTGTTGTTATTGATGTCGTTGTTGTTGGGTAGGACAGAGAGAAATGGAGAGAGGAGGGGAAGACGGGGAGAGAAAGACACAGACCTGCTTCACCACCTGTAAAGCGACTAGGGGCTAGAACTGGGATCCTTTTTTTTTTTTAAAAGGAGACATTGACAAAACCATAGGATGGGAGGGCTACAACTCCACACAGTTCCCACTACCAGATCTCTATATCCCATCCCCTCCCCTGATAGCTTTCCTATTCTTTATCCCTCTGGGAGTATGGACCCAAGGTCATTGTGGGTTGCAGAAGGTGGAAGGTCTCACTTCTGTAATTGCTTCCCCGCTGAACATGGGCAATCAGTACTCCCAGCCTATCTCTTTCTCTAGTGGGGAAGGGTTCTAGGGAACATATTGGTGGGATCATCTGCCCAGGGAAGTGCAGTTGGCATCATGTTAGCATGTGGAACCTGGTGGCTGAAAAGAGAGTTAACATACAAAGCCAAACAAATTGTTGAGCAATCATGGACTTAAAGGTTGGAATAGTGCAGATGAAGTGTTGGGGTGTACTCACTGCAGACTATTGTGTACTTCTGCTGTCAGGTATATATTTTGCCCTAGTATATGGATACGTGTGAACATATGCTCTATCTCAGAGGACCTGGTCTATATCTAGGTTTTGGGACTTTGTTAGGAAGTGAGCCACCTGGAATGGAATTAGAGAATACTATGAAAGGAAAGGTCTCACTGGAGTAATGAAGCTGAAGGGTTGTCATTCCACACCTGAAGTCTCTGGACACAGTCTGAAGTGAAGCATGCTGGGTGGCACTCGTTGCGTTGATTAGGTTGTGATCAGCGGATGGAATATTATTTGATATGAATTGAGAGAAGCATGCAGGAAAGTGGGCCCCACCCTAAGGTTCCAGGACTGGGGGAAATACAGGCTCTATAGTGGAAATGTGAAGTTCCTGCTGTCTTAGGGTTCAAGAAGACAATGGATAGTTATTGTTATCATCACATTATTTGGTAATTGGGTAAACTTTGAACGGTCCCTTTGTTAGGATTTGCTGTACAATACCCAACATCTTGTATATAGCTGTGCCACCGGTTGCTTCTGTTCTACCTGGTCTAGGCTTTTGAGAGAGTCAACATATCAAAGACTCAGCCTATGTATTAAAAAGACTCAGTCTGTGTTTTAAAAAGTTCAAGACATACAATTTTTCCCCTCTCATATTAATTAAATAGTGATTTATATGACTACAATTTAATAGGAGTGTACAAAGACACCATTCCCACCACCAAAAGACTGTGTCTCCTCCCACCCACCTACTCCTGCCCCCCCTCCCCGACCGCCCCTGGAAGCCGAATGTCCACCCTCCCTCTCACCACAGGGTTTTTACTTTGATGCCCTGCTCTAGATTTAGTCAGATCCTGCTTTTAGTTTCCCTTTCTGTTCTTCTTTCTCAACTTCTGTTGAAGAGTGGGATCATCCCATACTCATCTTTATCTTTCTGACTTAGCTCACTTCTAGCTCCATCCAAGATGGGTCAGAGAAGGTGGGTTCATTGTTCTTACTAGCTGCATAGTATTCCATTGTGTATATAACACAGCTTTCTCAGCCACTCATCTGTTGTTGGGCACCTGGGTTGTTTCCAGGTTTTAGCTATTATGAATTGTGCTGCTATGAACATAGGAGTACACACCTCTTTTTGGTTGGGTGTTATGGAGTCCTTGGGGTATAGCCCCAGGAGAGGAATTACTGGGTCATATGGAAGGTCCATGTCTAGCCTTGTGAGAGTTTTCCAGACTGCTCTCCACAGAGGCTGGACCAATTTACATTCCCATCAGCAGTGCAGAAGGGTTCCTCTGTCCCCACAGCCTCTCCAGCATTTGTTGCTGCTGTCCTTTTTGATGTATGCCATTCTCACAGGGGTGAGGTGGTATCTCAATGTTGTCTTTATTTGCAATTCCCTGACAATCAGTGACCTGGAGCAAATTTTCATGTGTTTGTTAGCCTTTTGGATCTCCTCTGAAGTGAATGTTTTGTTCATATCCTCTGCCCATTTTTGGATGGGGTCATTTGCTTTTTTGTTGCTAAGTTTGCTGACCTCTTTGTATATTTTAGTGATTAGTCTCTTGTCTGATGTATGGCATGTGAAGATCTTCTCCCATTCTGTGAGGGGTCTGTTTGTGTGATAGTTTCTTTAGCTTTGAGAACCAGGATCCTTAAACTGGTCCTTGAGCTTCGCGCCACCTGCGCTTAACCCACTGTGCTACCGCCTGGCCCCCTCTACAAGTGTTTTAATGTTCTTACCATTTTAAAAATATTTTCTTTGGGGGGCCAAGCGGTAGTGCAGCGAGTTAAGCACACACGGCACGAAGTGCAAGGACCAGCATAAGGATCCTGGTTCCAACCCCTGGCTCCCCACCTGCAGGGGGCTCACTTCACAGGCAGTGAAGCAGGTCTGCAGGTATCTTTCTCTCCTCCCCCCCCCCCCGCATCTCCCCCTGCTCTAGATTTCTCTCTGTCCTGTCTAACAATAACAAGGGCAACAAAAATGGGAAAATTGACCTCCAGGAGCAGTAGATTCGTAGTGCTGGCACTGAGCCCCAGTGATAATCCTGGAGGGAAAAAAAAATTGTTTATTGGATAGAGACAGTGAAATTGAGAGGGAAGGGGGGGATGGAGATGGAGAGAGAGAGAGACAGAGACAGACACCTGCAGCACTGCTTCACTGCTCATGAAGCTTCCACCCCCTGCAGGTGAGGATCAGACACTCGAACCTGAGTCCTTATGCATTGTAACATGGGTGTTCAATTGGCACCCAGCCCTGCTCTTCAATTTTTTTATTTTTATTTTTTAATATATTTATTTATGGGAGTCTTGCGGTCCTGCAGTGCGTTCAGCGCACATGGCGCAAGGACTGGCGCAAGGATCTGGTTTGAGCCGCAGGCTCCCCACCTGCAGGGGAGTTGCTTCACAGGAAGTGAGGCAGATCTGCAGGTGTCTGTCTTTTTCTCCCCCGCTGTCTTCCCCGCCTCTCTCCATTTCTCTCTGTCCTATCCGACAACAATGACACCAGTAACAACTACAATAATTACAACAACAAAACAAGGGCAACAAAAGGGAATAAATAAATAAATGTTAAAAAATATATTTATTTATTATTGGATAGGGAGAGAAATTGAGAGGGGAAGGGGATATAGAGAGGGACAGAGACAGTACAGCCCTGCTTCACCACTTGTGAAGTTTTCCCCCTGCAGGTGGGGACCAGGGTCTTGATCCCAGGTCCTTGTGCACTGTAATGTGAACGCTTAACCAGGTGCACCACTGCCTGACCCCCCTCTTAAAATTTTTTAAACTCAAAAAAATTTTTTGAGTTATGCATAATGGTTATGCAAAGAGACTCTCATGCCTGCGACTCTGAAGTCCCAGGTTCAGTGCTCTGCACAGCACAAGGCAAAGCTGAGCAGGGCTCAGGGTAAAAGCAGTTTGGGGCTGGGTGGCGGCACACCTGGTTGAGTGCAGGTATTACCACATGCAGGGCCCAGGGTTAAGCCCCCAGGTCTCCATCTGCTGCAGGGAAAGCCAGTGTTGGAGGTGTCAGTCTCTCTTGTCTCTTCCCCTCACCTCCCCCTCTGGGCTGTACATTTTCTCTTATGTGTGTTTCTGGTGAGTGTAGTGTCGCCATCAATATCAAAATTGGTTGGGGATGGGGAGGGCTCTGGCCTCACCATTGGAGGGAACTGTCACAGGATGCAGCTAGTTTGGTTTCAGCCAGAGCCCTTTGTGGTCCTTTGTATCAGGCAGTGAGAGGCCTTTTCTGTGCTGGGTTTCTTGGTGCCTTCAAAGGAGGACTGGGCACAGATTGAAGTCAGTCTCTTCAAACGTGGGTAGATAGGAGGCATTAAACTATTCCGGAATAGGAGAGTTTTCTTAGATGTCTGTGTTCATCGTCCTGTCCCTTAACCAAAGTTACAGACTCTTTCCTGAAAATCTCTTTGATAACAAAAAGGAGAGAGGCAGTTAAAGTCTTAATTCTGTAATGTTCACACCGTTTCAAAACTGGTGTTAGTGTTGTGAACTTGGTTAGGGAAGCTGAGTGCCTTGACATTGTTTCTATTCAGTTTTGTCCTCTCCCCAGTCAAGTTAATGTGAATCTTACACTGTTCAGTTCTGGCATATGGTGGTGCGGGGGATTGAAGCTGGGATGTTGGAGCCTCAGGCATGAGAGCCTCTTTGCATAACCACTGTGCTATGTACCCTCCGCCACATGTAAATCTTTTTATAGCCATCAGGTTTCTTTCTTGCTGGGGCTTCACCCTCTGGGCTAGCTTTTCCCACTTTAGAGAGGGAGAAACCCTAAGCGCCCTGGTACTCCAGTATGGTATGCTAGTGACTTGAATGTGCACTGTGCTCATGACAAAGCCCACGTCCTCCTGGGTGAGCTACCTTACTGGCATGGCAATCATATTTTCCCTTTCAAAACCTGCTGTGTACCTACAGCAGTTGAACAACAAATGGTGATAGTCTCGGTAAAGATGATGGATTCGGGCTAACATATCTGAATATTTGTATTAACCTGCACATCAACGACTAATTATCTGGGGATTTTTGAGAGAGATGCAGAGAGAGAAAGACAGAGAAAACACCAGAGCACTGAGCAGCGCTAGCTTAAGGTGGTGTGGGGGATTAAACCTGGGACTTCGGAGCCTCAGGCATGAGAGTCAAGGGGGTACTTTTAAATGCATATTCTGTGTTGGGAAATTGTGAAGATGTGGTAGATGCCTGGCAGGGCTTGACCTGAGGAGTGCGTCTATCCTGTCAGTATCTCTACCGAGAGGTTGAACAAGGAGGGACAGGAGTAACCCCAATGGTGTGCCTCGTCTTATCAGACTCCCTGCCTCACAAAGCACCCTGCGTTCCTGATACTATGGCCATTAGATAAAAAGAAAGGGGGAGATGTCGGGAAATTGTGAGGAGCCTCACAAAGCACCTTGCATTTTTCTGCCTCCAGGAGCCTGGCATTCCTTAAAACATTAAGCCAGCTCCCCCTGCTCCACCCTGCATTCCTGATACTATGGCCTATCTACATAATCATTGTTTTGCCTGAAAGATCCCCACCCATTCCATTCCTTCCATCTATCTTCTTTCTACCCTCAAGACCCTCCCTGCCTGCAGGGTATTATTAATCCTACCAGTTAACACCCTTGCAACTGTTGCCAAGGAAGTTCCTACCTTTCCAGCCCCTTTTGCTTTTCTCTGCCCCTTTCCTACCATTTCCATTTCCGACTTGCCACTTCCGGGTCTGCCCTTTAAAAGCCTTGGCTCTCTGATCAGTAAATATATTGCATTGCCTCACCACCACATGCTTGGTTCCTGAGTCATCTCCCTCACATCGCTGAGTGAGCAGCAGCCCAGGCTGGCTCCGGTTGAGTTCTCTCCAACCCAGAGAGTACACGCCCAGGAAGAGGCACCCCCACGCTAGCCCGGCAATTCTGGACCAGACTTAACCCAGACTTAGCAAATAAGATTCTGGGAACATAACACTTTAATAACTGCTTGATTAATTAATTGTTTGCCACCAGGGTTATCACTGGTGCTTGGTGCCTTCATGACAACTCTACCACTACCAGTGACTATTTATTTACTTCTTTGATATTTTAATTAATTTAGTCCCTAGAGACAGAAAAATCAGGGGAGAGAGAGAGCAAGTCCAAGAGAAACATCTGCAGCAGTGCCTCACTGCTAGAACAGCTTCGGCGGGAACCAGGAACTTGGACCCAGGTCCCCATGCATGCTAGTGTGTACCCTCAATTGGGGGTACCGTCACCTACCCCTTCCTTCCTCCCTCTCCTCCCTTCCTTACTTCTGAGACAGAAAATGGTAGAGAGAGAGAGAGGGAAGGGGGTAAAGATGCTTTCGGTACTACTTCACCACTAGTGAAGCTTCCTCCCTGAAGGTCAGCACATGGACTTGAACCCAAGTTCTTGCACATGGAAATGTGTGTACCCTGCTGGGAGCACCGTTGACTGACCCCTACTGTTTTTTAATTGCTGGGGCTCAGTGCCTGCACCACGAATCCACCAGTCCTGTGGCCGTTTTTTGCGTATTTTTTTATAGGACAGAGAAATGGAAAGAGATGGGGTAGATAGATAGATAGAGAGATAGATAGAGAGATAGCAGTGAGCGATCGAGCGACATCTGCAGACCCACCTCACCACCTGTAGTGCAACTCCCCTGCAGGTGGAGAGCCATGGGCTCCGTCCGGGATCCTTGCTCTTCACACTATGTGTGTTTGTTTAAACCTGTGTACCACTGCCCAGCCTTCACCCCTACTCTTCAGTGTTAATGTTTTTAAAGCTTTCCTTTATCAGGGAGGGAGGGGAAGTAAGAGAGACCAGAGCACTGCTGTGGCACTCTGGCATTTGCAGTACAGGGCAAAAGATATGCTGTACTCACTGAGGCCCTGAATCTAATTCAGACCATCTCTTCATGGGATGGCCACATTGAAATCTGAAAACTGTGCTTCATCAGAATTACTATTTTAATTTACTCAATTTTTTTGAAGGTAGACCTTCAAAAAAAACAAAAGGGGCCGGGGAGACAGTATAATGCTTATGCAAAAAACTTATGCCTGAGGTTCTGAGGTCCCAGGTTCAATCACCAGCACCACCATAAAGCAGAGCTGAGTAGTGTTGTGATATTCATGTCTCTCTGTATCTCATTAAAGTAAAATAAACAAAACTTATATTTTTTAAAATAAGGTATGGGAGATTCGGGTACATTTTATATAGCCAAGATTGACCTGTGTATGTGTGTGCCTATGGCTCATTATATAAACAGTTCCCACCCCCATGAGCTTTGATTTCAAGAAAAAAACATTCAAGACATTAGACTTAGAAGAATGGGCAGAGTATCG
The DNA here is from genome assembly GCF_950295315.1 of Erinaceus europaeus. NCBI lineage: Eukaryota > Metazoa > Chordata > Mammalia > Eulipotyphla > Erinaceidae > Erinaceus > Erinaceus europaeus. The sequence goes on from NC_080173.1 coordinate 98,780,002, forward strand.
CCATCTATTCACATACCCACTCTTTTGTGTTTGTTACGTTCCTGGAACTGGCATATATACGGATGGGCATCCAGATAGCGCTCTGATAATCCTGACTTTTTTTTTTTGTAATTTTATTTATTTATCTTCCCTTTTGTTGCCCTTGTTGTCTTTTTTTTATTGTTGTTGTAGTTGATGTCGTTGTTGTTGGATAGGACAGAGAGAAATGGAGAGAGGAGGGGAAGACAGAGGAGGAGAGAAAGACAGACACCTGCAGATCTGCTTCACCGCCTGTGAAGCGACTCCCCTGCAGGTGGGGAGCCGGGGGCTCGAACCGGGATCCTCATGCCAGTCCTTGCACTTAGCGCCACCTGCACTTAACCCACTGCGCTACCACCCGGCTCCCGACTTTTTTTTTTTTAATTTTTTTTATTTATTGGATAGAGACAGCCAGAAATCGGGGGGGGGGTGTAGAGAGGAGGGACAGAGAGTCAACCTGCAGCCCTGCTTCACCACTCATGAAGCTTTCCCCCTGCAGGTGGGAACTGGGTCCTTGTGCACTGTAACGTGCGCTTAACCAGGTGCACCACCACCTGGCCCCCTAATCCTGACTCTTGAAGTTAAAAGTTTGTAATGGGTAGTAGGTATGTCAAATGTACTGGAAGCCGTATCATAGAGTGCTCTCTGGACATAGCTGAATGGGTTTTTAAAAGAAAAGACTGGTCCCGGAGGTGGCACAGTGGATAAGCCTTGGCCCTAGTTTGAGCCCTGGCAGTGAATAACAGGGTGATGTCTGGTTCTTTCCTCACCCCCAATTTTTCCCTCCCTCCACCTTCATTAATCCAATATTAAAAAAGAAAGAAAAGAAAAATGGCATTTTAGATGTCAAACGAGAAAGAATTATTTTAGGGCCGATAGGGAAGAACTGATAGAAACCTTGATTCAGTGTGCCGATGGCCCTGCCCACTCTGGCTGATAATGTCACCTACATTCGTTCTGATGTAGCTCCTGAGTTCACGGACTTCAGAATGAGAGGCGGTAAAGGGAAGCTCATTGTATTTTTGAAGTGCTGGGACTTCACGTGTGCGCTCTGCTACTGTTCCTGTTTCATCATGTCTGCTTCAGGCAGAGAGGAGAGACAAGACAGTGCCACTCCACTGACTGTGGCGCTTCCCGGTGCCATCTGTGGTGCTCCTATGTGGTGCCAGGATCAGATCTGGGGCCGTGGGCACAGTAAGATGGGTGCTTTCCCAGGTGAGCTATCTCCTGACCCCAGGAAGCTTTCTGAGCAGCTTTTCTTCTTGGAAACACCCTTTCTGTTCATTGACATTTTGTTTAATGGGTGGGGTTTCCTTCTTTTTCAGACCTGCACTAGATTGTTGGTTATATTGTTCTTATAAAAAATTTATTTAGGGAGTTCGGGCAGTTGCGCAGCGGGTTGGGCGCACATGGCACAAAGCGCAGGGACTGGGGTAGGGATCCAGGTTCGAGCCCCCGGCTCCCCACCTGCAGAGGAGTCGCTTCACAGGCTGTGAAGCAGGTGTCTATCTTTCTCTCCCCCTCTGTCTTCCCTCCTCTTTCCATTTCTCTGTCCTATCTAACAACAATGACATCAATAACAATAATAATAGCCACAACAACGATAAAACAAGGGGAAATAAGAAAAAAGAGATTTATTTAGGATGGAATTGGAGTTGATTATGCTTAGCAAAATAAAGAGTTGAAAGACAACTGCTGAATGGTTTCACTCACATGGAATCTAGACAACTGAAAGAAAGGAATTTACAGAAAAAACAGGTAAACAGACTGTTTAATAAGTTTGGTGAGCGCACTGAGCAGAGCGGTGGTTCTTGCTGGGCAGGTGCTGGCGCCGACCTTGGTGGGTGTGGTGTAGAACTGCGCCTTGGAACCTTAGCGTCTTATAAATCACTGTTAATCACACATCTGAAAACAGCTTGCGAAAAAAGATTTATTAATAAGAAAGAAGGAAAGCGCCGCATCATCACTCTGGCGTGTGTGGTGCTGAAGACTGAACCCAGGAAGGACTCTGGACTTCACACTCTGGAGTTGAGTGCCTCTCCACGTGCTGCCTCCTGGCCTGACAAGTCACTGTGCTTGTTGCGTGTGACAGGCTCGCTAAGGGCCACGCCAGAGTGGGGAGAATGTTTCCACCTTTCAGAAGGACAGGCTCCATACCTACTTTTTTTTCTTCTTCTTCTTTTTTGGCTTTGCCACCAGCACAGTTCCACTGCTCCCAGTGGACGTTTTCTCCTCCTTTCATCCAAGGAAAGGGAGATCGAAATAGAGCGGGAAAGAGAGACAGAGAATGAGAAATAGCACAGCACCACTCCTGCTGGTGACTTTCATGTGCGTGGTGCTCCCATGTGGTTCCTCAGGCTCAAGTCTGGATCCGTGTACACAGCAAAGGACTCTCCAGGCCCTGTGCCCACTGAGGTGTCTATTGCTGCAGGATTTCTCAAGCTCTCAAGTTATCTGTATGTCTGTAAGTCTGATAATCATATTTATTTATTTATTTATTCCCTTTTGTTGCCCTTGTTTTATTGTTGTAGTTGTTATTGATGTCATTGTTGTTGGATCAGACAGAGAGAAATGGAGAGAGGAGGGGAAGACAGAGACGGGGAGAGAAAGACAGACACCTGCAGACCTGCTTCACCGCCTGTGAAACGACCCCCCTGCAGGTGGGGGGCTAGGGGCTCAAACCGGGATCCTTACATCGGTCCTTGCAAAGTCGGTCCTTGCGCTTTGCGCCAGCTGTGCTTAATTAACCCGTTGCGCTACCGCCCAACTCCCTTATAATCATCTTTTTATCTTATGTAGCCAGCATTCATCTTTAGATGAATGTTAGACAACTGTTGATAAACTAATAGAAGCAATTATGTCAGCTTTTGCTCTTTGCTATAGATTCCTTTGTTTACATTAGCTACTTTCATTTATTTGATTTCCAAATGCATACTAACATAAAAATTTAGGAAAATTTAGACTAGACAGTGTACTTAATCTATCTTTTGATTTCTCACTAATTAAGAGCAGAATTTACTGACTTTGAAATAAGCAAAAAGAACTGCTAGGCCATGAGTCTGGACCAGTGCGCACCCCACCTCCAAATGGAGGTGATATGACGGCCTCAGGCAGTGCCTGCTTGGAGCCAGGTGTTTTAAGTATCCAGATACACATGCATGGTGGTTTTATTATTGTTTTTCTAGATACTAAAAGAGATTCTATTTGGGTGCTAGCTCAGTAGTGGTCTGGGTGAGGGGAGCTGACCATGAATTTTTGACCAAGATCGATTTTTTGAAACAGAAAGAGCGTTTGGGGCTATTTCACCTCATTGCTAGTAGCACAAAATGTCCCTTTTCCCATGCAGAGAATAAATACATTCGTGACTGGATTATGGAAATGCTCCCCAGAGCTTTTGAGAATAGTTCAGCAACAGCATGACTTTGCTTCTTTGTTTTTAGAGTGATTTATTTATAAGAGAAAACCAGAGTATCACTCTGGCACATGAGAGAGATGCTGAGGACTCCAACCTTGAGAGTCCAACACTTTATCTACTCCGCCCCCTCCTGGGCGGCCAGCTTAGCTTTTCCAAGCACCTCTTATTCCCACACACCTGGAACATCTGACGTCATAGGACAAGACAAGTCATATGTATGGGCAAGAGAAATCCTTATATTTATTTGTCTGATAGATTGTGTGCTTTCATAGACCCACCATCCTCAGCCTCTAATTGGTGGCAATGCCTTATCTGTTTGTGCATGCTGAGAATTGGAGGAGAACTGGGTTTCAGCGTGGCATCAAGCTTGCTTGTGGTTTTTCAGAATATATATATATATATATATATATATATATATATTACTGTTTTTATCAGAGTCAAAGTGTCAAGACTGAATTGTTCAGTATTTTTAAAAGCAATTTTATTTTCAAAGGCTTTTAAATTTAGTTGTATGTTTATTTATTTGGTAGGACAGAGAGATTGAGAGGGACAGGGAAGATAGAAAGGGAGAGAGTGAGAGAGAAAGAGAGATACCTGTAGCCCTGCTTCAGCACTCATGAAGCTTCCTGCCTGCCTATAGGTGGGCACCAGGGATTTGAACCCAGATCCTTGAGCTTGGCAACATGTGCGCTCAGTAAGACGTGCCACTGCCCAACTCTGAGCTCTCAGTCTTCTTAATGAACTTCGAGCTCTACCTACAGCTTATTATAAAAATTACTTTGAGGGTCAGTATTGGGTAAGAGTTGTGGGTCATATTTACTGGGCAACTTCAGGCAAGTTATTTAACCTCCAAATGCCTCCAAATATGTTTTCATTTTAATAATAAAACTATATCCTAAAGCTGTTCAGCTTAATTCAATGGATACATGTAGAGTGATTCATATATGGACTGTAAGCACTTAGTGTTCAGGTGTTGCTGGAGAGGAATCCTATTTTTTTCAAGAAATTATAGAGGCCGGGTGGTGGCACACCTGGTTGAATGCACATGTTACAATGCATAAGGACCCAGGTTCAAGCCCTGCTCCCCACCTGCAGGGGGAAATCGTTGTGAAGTGCTAAAGCAGTCTTGCAGGTGTCTGTCTCTCTTCCTCTATCTCCCCCTTCCCTCTTGATTTCTGACTGTTTCTTTTTTTTTAAGTTTCCTTTCTTGCTTATGTCAGAATGAAACTTTGATTTTCACCTTTTTTTTTTAAAGAATTTATTTATTCCTGAGAAAGATAGGCAGAGAGAAAAAGAACCAGACATCACATGTGCTGCTGGGAATTGTACTCAGGCCCTCATGGTTGAGAATCCAGTGCTTTATCCACTGCGCCACCTCCCAGACCACAGATTTCTGACTTGTTTCTATCCAATAAATAAATAAAGGTAATAAAAAAGTCTATATAAAAATCAGGTCTGGGTGGGGGTAGATAGCATAATGGTTATGCAGAGAGACTCTCGAGAGCCTCAGGCTCCAGGGTCCTGGGTTCAATTCCCCACACCACCATAAGCCAGAGCTGAGCAGTGTACTGGTTACTTATTTATTTTTTAAAAATAAGGTTATTGGGGGTCGGGCGGTGGCGCAGTGGGTTAAGCGCATGTGGCGCAAAGCGCAGGGACCGGCGTAAGGATCCCAGTTCGAGCCCCCAGCTCCCCACCTGCAGGGGAGTCGCTTCCCAGGCGGTGAAGCAGGTCTGCAGGTGTCTGTCTTTCTCTCGCCTTCTCTGTCTTCCCCTCCTCTCTCCATTTCTCTCTGTCCTATCCAACAACGAATTGCGTCAACAAGGGCAATAATAATAACCACAACGAAGCTACAACAAGGGCAACAAAAGGGGAAAAAAAAATGGCCTCCAGGAGCGGTGGATTCATGGTGCAGGCACCGAGCCCAGCAATAACCCTGGAGGAGGAAAAAAGAAAGAAAAAAAAAAAATCAGGTTATTGATAGGTTTGATATTTGGGCTGGAATACAAGGCTTTCTTTTTAATCTTCAAATTAATGTTTTTTTTTTCTCTTGATATGAAGACATTTTGAAAGTTTTTCTTGTCCACTTGTAGCTTCACACCAAAGAAAGGAGAAAACACTGCAGAGTAAGTTTTTTTTTTTTCCCAAAAGGTGAGCTTTTTTTGTTCCGATGATTTCTTCTTTTCCTTCTTCTTGCTAGAACAGTACAAATAGATCTGGTTTCCCAGGTTATCACAGCTTATAACAAAAACCATTTGATAAAGTTGGCCTTTGGGTCAGTAGAATGAGATCATTCTTTCTCAAGTAGTGAGCAATGTTTGAAGTATTTGTTGAAGCAAAAGCTGGCTGAGTAGCCTAACCACACACAATAAACCTGATCTGTGGTTATGTGCAGGGCAAGAGTTTGGGTTTTCTGTCTGATAGAATGCTATTGATATGCTGAAGAAGGTGAAAGGTACCTGGCACAATACCTGTGTGCTCTGACTGGCCACGTGTCAGAGGTGATAACAATGATCAAGGGACTGGGGATACACTTAAGGTTAGAACCTGGGTTTAGACCTTTCTTAAAATGTGATGAATTAACTGAAAACAGAGAAGCCCTTTTGTTATACTTGAGTAAGTGTATTGCTAATTCAGAATACTAAGAACACTTTGAAATTCGAGAGAGATGGATGCCAGAGGATTACATGCTTTAGAAAAGTTTAGTGCATTGTATAAATTTAAATTAAAAATAAACTGTTGCAGTCTTGGGGGTGGGTAGGAAATAGCTCAGCTGGTAGAACACAGAACTTGTGTGCCTCAGGCTTCTATTTCAATTCTTGATTTTTTATAAGATAAATAAACTTAAAAACTATTAAGGACAATTGAGAGAAACCTTGTAATTACATTTTTAAATGATATATTTATTTATTAACATGAGCGAGAAGGAGAGGGGTGGGGCAGTGATGCACCTGGTTGAGTGCATATGTTACAATGTACAAGGACCCAGGTTCAAGCCCCCCACTCCCCACCTGTCAGGGAGAAACTTTACAAGTGGTGAACCAGTGCTGTAGGTGTCTCTATTTCTTCTTCACGCTTCACCACACCTCAATTTCTTTGTCCTATAAAATAAAACAAATTAAGAGAGAAAACATGTGATGTTAGGAATTGAACTAGGACACCTCGTGTTTATTAAGTCTAACACTTGAGACATTATGCTACCTCCTGGGAAACTAGCAAATATTCTTATGTTCGTACATAATTAAATTGTACCTCTAGAACTTTAATCAGACTTTCTTTGTTTCTTTCCTTCTCCTCCTCCTCCTCCTCCTTTTTTTCTCCAATAGAAGCTGGGGTTCCTTGCCCGCACAGTTCTGTCTTCCTCTCTCTCTTATCCACTTGAGGCCAGACCTCATAAACCCAGTACCAGTTTGGATACAACAGATGATACTTAACACTTTAACAACTGGGAGAAAGTCTAAGCTTGTCAGATAAAGGACTACAAGAGGACTTATGATGTTGTTCCTGAAGGAAGAGACCAGTGATGGAGAGAGGGAACCATTAGAGGTCTAGGAACCCAAGAATTCCCTGACTAGGACCCCAGATGATGGGGGGTGGCCTGGTAGTGACCAAAAAGGCCATCATTAAGCGAGCCAGTCTCTTGCCGTCTTCCAGCTTTTATAGTCCTTTCTCTATCTGACAAGCTTAGACTTTCTCCCAGTTGTTAAAGTGTTAAGTATCATTTGTTGTATCCAAATTGGTGCTGGTATTATGAGGTCTGGCCTCAAGTGTTTTTTTTTTTTCTTCTTCTTTTCTCTCCCTCAGATTGCCTAGTGAATGGCTGTAATGTATTTAAACCCAGACACCTAAATACAGCCAAAATGCTCCTTCACTCCCTCCTCCTCCACCTCCTGTGTCTGCTGCTGCCGTTCCTCCTCCTATTTGTGATCTGGAGTGGATGATTTAGTAGCTCTAGTGCTGGTCACTCAAACGCCTACTGCATCCTGGCAGTTACAGTAAATGAGCAAAACAGACTTGGATCAAGGTAATGTTTCATACATTGTGTGAGTGGGTGTTTACAGAAGGCAGACCCTCCCAGCTCCTGTGCATTAACGCAGAGCTGGAGTGTGTGCAAGTTGTCTGACCAGATAGTTTTTAAGAAGCTATAAACCTGAATATTCACACAGAGCTCCCTATTATTTTATTTTTAAATGCTGGACCAGTATCTTTCTAAATACTCTGTACATCACTGCGTCACATGTGACCTAGGATTGCCACTTAATGATCTTTGGACTTTTAGCAAGTAATCAGGCTAGCTAGCAAGGGAACTTCGTGTAGGAGATGGAAGACCTTGATTCTGCTGTAACTTTGTCACCAAATATCTGGTTTCATGGGCAAGGAGAAGCCTCTTTGGATCTCACTTGACTTGAGTTGTAAAACATGAGAGTGAATCAGATAATTAAGGTTTCCCTTAGCTCTTTATTATTTTATGTATTTTACTTAAACTGTAAGTTAATGGTGGATGTATTTTACTTAAACTGTAAGTTAATGGGTAAGTTATGGCCGAGGACATTGGGAACTTTCTTCAGTCTTAAGTGTTTTGATAGTAGGGATCATTTTGTTTTCTCCATTAAAAATATTTTATATACTTATTGGATAGAGAGAAAAATTGAGAGGGGAAGGGGAGGTAGAAAAGAAGAGAAAGACACTTGCAGCATTACTTCATGGCTTGTGAAGCTTCCCCCCTGCAGGTGGGGACCAGGGGCTTGAACCAGGGTCCTTGCACATTATAACATGAATTCAGCCAGGTACACCACCACCTGACTCCTTCCATTGACTTTTGAAGGCTCTAAGGGCCTCTTGCCTGCTTTCCTGAATGTTCAGCCACTTCCTGGCAGATGTACACATAGTCATTGGTGGTGTGATTCTGTTTCTCTTCAGGTAAACCCTTGTTTATGTGTGTGAGAACTTTTAAGGATAAGAGTATTGATAGGTAGGATTCTGAGGGGTAGTTGCAGTTAGTGAAAATGGACTGCTTGTTAGTTATGGGTAGTATTTTTCTATTGTGTTCCATTGTTTTTAGATTATTCAACTAGTGACAGTTGTATATGGGAGTAATGTTGTGTTTAGTATTTGTTGGGTACAGTCAGCTTCATATGACCAGAATGACTTGCTAACAAATTAAAAAAGGAAAAATTATTCTCTGAAATTTAATCTATAGAAAGAAAACTATTACCTCCTATTTTTATTTCAGACTACCTTTTTTTTTTTTTTTGCCTCCAGGGTTATGGTTGGGGATCCATGCCTGCACTATGAATCCACTGCTCCTGGAAGCCATTTTTTCCCTTTTGTTGTCCATCTTGTTTATCGTTGTTGTTATTGCTGTCATTGTTGTTGGGTAGGACAGAGAGAAATGGAGAGAGGGGGTGAGAAAGATAGACACCTGCAGACCTGCTTCACTGCTTATCCTGCAGGAGGGGAGCCGGGTGCTTGAACTGGGATCCTTACTCTGGTCTTTGCGCCCATGGTGTGTGGTTGCTTTTAAAATAAACAGCATAGCTTATCTGTACTCAGGAGAAGAGATTGTAAAGAGACCTTTAAGTTTGCAGACAGTTTAAGAGCCCTAAACCAGCATACTCATTTTTCTTCTCAAGTCTATAAAAATTTAAAATGAGGCTTTTTTTTGTAAATATAGTGTGATACATGACAATGCAGTTTTTGGGGGTCGGGCAGTAGTGCAGCAACAACATCAATAACAACTACAATAATAACAATAAGGGTAACAAAAGGGAAGAGATAAATATTAAAATGAAAGAGAAATAGCTTGCTTGCTTCTGGTTTTGTTGGTGGTGGTGTTGTTGTTTCTATCAGAGCACTGCTCAACTTTCGCTTCAGGTGGTGTAGGGGGTTGAATGTGGGATTTTGAAGCCTCAGGCATGAGAATCTGTTTGCATAACCATTATGCTAGCTACCCCTGGCCATGGGTTATTAATTAATTAGTTTTGCCCTCTAGGGTTATTGCTGGGGTTCAGTGCCTGCACCACGAATCCACTGCTCCTGTGGCCACCCCCCCATTTTGGTTGTTGGACAGGACAGAGAATTTGAGAGAGATGAGGAAGACGGGGAGAGAAAGACAAGACACCTGCAGACCTGCTTCAAGGCTTATAAAGCAATCCCCTTGCAGGTGTGGAGTGGGGGCTCGAACCAGGATCCTTGTGCTGGTCCTTGCGCTTCGTGCTATGTGCTTTTAACTCGGTATCTACCATATTTACTTATTTATTTATTTGCCTCCAGGGTGCCTCCACTGTGAGTCCACTGCTCCTGGAGGCCATTTTCCCCATTTTGTTGCCCTTGTTGTAGTTGTTGTCGTTGTTGGATAGGACAGAGAGATCGAGAAAGGCAGGGAAGACAGAGAGCACGATCCCGAAGGGCACTGTCTCTTTTTTAATGATAGCAGAGTAGTATTCCATGAAATACGCATCCCATAACTTCTTTAGCCAGTCATCTGTGGATGGACATTTGGGCTGCATCCACTCTCACTATTGGAAATAATGCAGCTATGAACACAGGGGTGCATATGTCTTTCCAAATTCTGTCCTTTGGGTATGTGCCCAACAGTGGTGTTGCTACATCATAAAAGCATTTCCATTTTCACTCATTTAAGGACTCTCCATACTGTTTTCCATAGGGACTGCCCTAGTTTACACTCCTAGCAACAATGAGTCTGTACTTTATTTGAGCCTCTGTTCAACACCAAGATCTTTACTGTATTCATTTCACTATGTTATTTTGCCAGAACACTGCTTAGTTACATACGGTAAGTGTATGTTGGTGCCAGGGAATCAGCCCGGGACTTTGGAGGATTAGGCATGAAAGTCTTTTTGCTTTATCAGGTATAGCATCTCCATGCCCCTTCATGTTAGTTTCTGTATCTTTGATTACTCAGAATTTATTGGCAAATGGCTTGGAAAAGAACTCTTTGGAAGTCATTATTTTAATTAAGTTAATTAATTTTAAAATGAGGGAGAGAAATTGAGAAGAAAGAGGGAGGTAGAGAGGGAGAGAAAGAGAGACACCTGGAAGTCAGGCGGTAGCTCAGCGGGTTAAGCACACGTGGTGCAAAGTGCAAGGACCGGCATAAGAAACCCGGTTCAAGCCCCCGGCTCCCCACCTGCAGGGGAGTCGCTTCACAGGCAGTGAAGCAGGTCTGCAGGTGTCTGTCTTTTTCTCCCCCTCTCTGTCTTTCTCTCCTTTCTCCATTTCTCTCTGTCCTGTCTAACAATGACGACATCAACAACAACAATAATAGCTACAACAACAATAAAAAAAAGGGCAGCAAAAAGGAAATAAATAAATTTTTAAAAATTAGCTTGGACCTGGGTCTTCATGCATTTTAACATGCACTTTACCAGGTGTACCACTGCCTAGCCCTGAAGTCATTATTTCATTTTTTATTTTTAAAAGATTTTGTTTTATTTACTCGTGAGAAAGATAGGAGGAGAGAAAGAACCAGACATCACTCTGGTACATGTGCTGCCGGGGAGAGAACTCCAGACCGCATGCTGGAGAGTCCAGTGCTTTATCCATTGAGCCACCTCCTGGACCACTCATTATTACTGTATTTTGTAAGTTCTTTGGTGCTTGTAACGTTTTTCTCTCCTAAGATAGCTATATAACATGTTATTTTCATCTGTTAGCTCTTTGCTTGTTATGTCTTACTGCTTTTTTAAGGATTAGGAATGCATCTATGGCAAAAATGAAAAATGAATATCGAATCCAGCCAAGCTCAGAGTCACCAAGCCATTGTCCAGCTTCTCAGCCCACGGGGGTAGGGAGAGCACAGTCCTCACTCTGTGTTGGAAAGGTCAGCACATGCAGACTGCGGGCCAAGTCAGAAGCACATTCCAGTGGTGAGGCAGAGCTCTCTTTTGCCTTCTTCCCACTTAAGATTAAATTTAGACGCTCAGCAAAAAGTCTTTCAGTTGACTTCAACAGCTGTTTTAGCCACCTTGCTTCTCTCCCCCTTTTCTTTTTGTGATCATTACACTTACACACCCTTTTTGAACCTATGTACGGAACATTCCTGGAGAATCTTTCTACGTTAGTAAATCTGATGAGAGTGTTAACACATTGTTTTCTTAGAATCTGCAGCACTCAAAGTATGCCCAATACATGGTTCCGTTTGCACTGTGTATGAATCAGTACTTTCTTGTGCAGGCACACCTGCATATCCTCCAGTTTGTCTTATTTTGGGGCAAGAAAACATACCATCTGCACCATATGTCTGGCGTCATTCAGGTTTTAAAAATTAAGTGTTCCTCAAAGGTTTATTTGAGATAGAATTGTTTCTAGTTACTGTACCACAGACCCAGTATATTAACATCATTCAGGAAATACGTGTGTGTGTGTGTGTGTGTGTATGCTATTTGTATCATTACTTGAATACCATGACTTTCCAGAACACTTAAAACATTTGCTGGGAGTGGGGCAGTGGCGCAGTGGGTTAAGTGCAGGTGGCGCAAAGCGCCAAGGACCAGTGTTAGGATCCTGGTTCGAGCCCCCGGCTCCCCACCTGCAGGGGAGTCGCTTCACAGGCGGTGAAGCAGGTCTGCAGGTGTCTTTCTCTCCCTCTCTGTCTTCCCCTCCTCTCTCCATTTATCTGTCCTATCCAACAACAATGGCATCAATAGCAACAACAATAGCTACAACGATAAAACGACAACAAAAGGGAATAAATAAAAAAAAATAGCTAATCTCCAAGCTTCTGTGCTGAAATTGCATTTTCATAAAATGACAGCAAATTATGATTTAGGAATCAAATTTAGCTGGCTGCCCATTTTCTTTTTTTAAATTTATTTCATTTTTGTTGTTGTTGTATGCTGGGAAATTGTGCAGATGCAGTCACAGCCGCCATGTTGTCCCCTCAGGTTATTGCCAGTTCCCACAAGAGTTAATAGATTTTCTCGGACTGCCTTTCCCAGCCAATCCTGTCCCAACTTGTCACTCCTGGTGTTTGCCCTATAAAACCCTCCTGCTTCCGCCTCTCTCTCTCTTGCCGGCTTTTCACCTTGGTGAATGGACGCAGGGAAGGGTGCTGGGCGCAGTGGGAGGCGGCCATTTTTGCTAGCTCCACGTGGCTCCAACCACTGCGAACCCTGATTTGTGTTCCCTCTTCGCCCCGATCTCCTCTCTCTCTCCTCCGCGGCGCAGCCCAACATCTGTAGCTATTGTTGTTAGTGATGTCATTGTTGGATAGGACAGAGAGAAATGGAGAGAGGCGGGGGAGAGAAAGAGAGACACCTGCAGACCTGCTTCACCACTTATGAAACGACTCCCCTGTAGGTGGGGAGCCGGGGGCTCGAACTGGGATCCTCACATTGGTTCTTGCATTTTGTGCCATGTGCACTTAACCTGCTGCTACTGCCTGACTCCCTATCTACTTTCATAATCTATGAGATGAATATAGCTTTTATATTTAAATTTTTTAAATATTTATTTATGGGAGGGGAAATATTTATTTATTTATTCCCTTTTGTTGCCCATGTTGTTTTATTGTTGTAGTATTATTATTGTTGTTGTTATTGATGTCATCGCTGTTGGGTAGGACAGAGAGAAATGGAGAGAGGAGGGGAAGATGGGGGGAGGGGGAGATAGACACCCGCAGACCTGCTTCACCATCTGTGAAGGGAGCGACTCTTCTGCAGATAGGGGAGCTGGGGGCTTGAACTGGGATCCTTAACACCAGTCCTTGCTCTTTGTGCCACCTGCGCTTAACCCGCTACGCCATGCCACGCCCAACTCCCAGTTTTTGTATTTTAAAATAATTGGCAGAGTCAAAAGGAGAAAAACATTTTGCGACAGTTAAAGTCAAAATTCAGCTTTGTGTCCAATCATAAAGTTTTCCTGTAACAGACATACTGGCTTATAGGCCTGTGGGTATCCTCACACTTGAAGAGCATTGCATGGGAATCCTCTCTTTCCATAGTAGTTCGGGACAGAGAAGATGCCTATGCAGGGTGAGGCTTTGCAAGGTTATGTTATTAGTCAACAGGAAAAAGCACCATTTTTGATGGCTTTTAAAAATTTCTTGTTTGTCGGCACAGAATGTGGCAAAGCACGTTGAGAACTGGACTTGCAAGCAGGAGATTGATCCCTGGCATTTCATATGCCGGGGTGATGCTCTTGTGTATAGTCTCTTTCCCCCACCTCTCCCCTCCTCTCCCTCCCCCTCATTAATAAATATATAGCCGTTTAAACAGCACAGAGCTCTTCTTTGTTATAAATGTATCGGGAAATGAACAAAGTAGAAAAACCAATATTTAGTACACTCTGATTTAAAATGGATGTTGCAAACAGTGCTGTTCAATTAAACAGCGCAGGAGGTGGCAGGATGGCGAGAGACAGGGAACACAGCGCCACCGCACGTCCACGCAGCCGCACAGAGCACTCGTGTGCACTGCACCTGGTGAGCATGCCCCAGCCCCGCTTCCTGCACTGTTGTAGACACTCGCCTTCAGTACTTCCTGCCGCATACTCAAAGCTGTTTAGGTGCTGCCAGTGTAAATGTTTCCCCAAGGGAACTGTCTTCTCTGACTCCACTTGTGTGTGATTTGCATTTCACCTCAGTGCTACTAACTAGCTTTTGGTTCTTTGTTGTGCTTTTATCTCTGCTGACCAGTTCCCACTTTTTTTTTTTTCAGTTCCCACTTTCAATCACCCATTTTTGTAAAAAAAATCACATGGGCTTATCAGGGGAAGACAATGAAGCATCACAAACTGTTGGTGCATGAACTGAATTACAGATGAGCAGTGACCAGTCACCAACAGCTGTGAATGAAGGGGTGTTATATAGGCCACCGAGCTTTGAGGCTTCCCTGCTACTCACGTCGTGATCTGTAGACATAAGAGCTATGAGCAAGGCTTGTATTTTTTTTTTAATATTTATTTTATTTATTTATTCCCTTTTGTTGCCCTTGTTGTTTTATTGTTGTAGTTATTATTGTTGTTGTCGTTGTTGGATAGGACAGAGAGAAATGGAGAGAGGAGGGGAAGACAGAGAGGAGGAGAGAAAGATAGACACCTGCAGACCTGCTTCACCGCCTGTAAGGCTTGTATTTTTATGAAATTATGTTTACTGTATCCTGGTAACTAAAGTTTGCAGGGATGTGGTAGGGTGACTAGGATAAGTCAACTAAGCCACAGTAAATTTATGTGTGTTAGAACCTTGCAAAGTCTATCTGCAGTGGTGACAGACATCTTAGAGGCCTTACCATTTCAGCATTTTACTGTCTTGTCCTTTGCTGAAAATGCTGACTCTTGTTAAGACCATGGGGTTCATTTTTGCCTAACTCCCCACAGTTGTGGTCCGGGAGGTGGCACAGTGGGTAGAGTATCAGACTTTCAAGCATGAGTTCCCAAGTTCAATCCCCGGTAGCTCATACACCAGAGTGATGCCTGGCTCTTTCTCTCTCTGTTTCTCATTAATAAATAAAATCTTAAAAATAAATCCCCATAATTACTGTATTCTTGTCTGGTTTTGGTATGGGGTTATTACCAGTTATAATCTGTAGCAAGTAAGTTAGTGTCGAAGCGCTGTTTTATAGAACATTCTGCATATTAACAGATTCAAGTCGTGTAAGTCTTATGATTCCAGCTTACAATGCAGCATTAAAGCAGAGATTAAAAACTTTCCCAGGGCCACACAGATAATAGGTGTTAGGACTCAGATGTAAATATCCCATCTCATTTGCGACTGAGCTAACCACCACTACAAATGAGTTGGGAGATTCTTTTTCAAAATTTTAGAGTTTAGAGTTTGTGTTAGATCAGTTATATATACTTTTAATAATTGGTAGAACTTGGTGGGGGCCAGGTGGTGGTGCACTTAGTGGAGCGTACACATTACCGTGCTCAGGGACTTGGGTTCAGGTCCCCCAGCCCCTCCCCTGCAGGGTGACCAGGGAGAGAAAGATACTTGTAGCACTGCTTCAACTCATGAAGTTTCCCCTCTATAGGTGGGACCAGAGGCTTGAACCTGGGTCCTTTGTACATGGTAACGTGTGTGCTCAACCAGGTGTACCACCATCCGACCCCTTTTATGAAGTTTTATGTTAGGTACATACAAGTTAAAATTTTAATATTGATTGTCTTCTTTTTATATTTATTTATTTTCCCTTTTGTTGCCCTTGTTTTATTATTGTAGTTATTATTGTTGTTGGATAGGACAGAGAGAAATGGAGAGAGGAGGGGAAGACAGAGAGGGAGAGAAAGACAGACACCTGCAGACCTGCTTCACTGCCTATGAAGCTACTCCCCTGCAGGTGAGGAGCCGGGGACTCGAACCAGGATCCTTATGCCAGTCCTTGCACTTGACACCATGTGTGCTTAACCTACTGCGCTACCACCCGACTCCTCCTCCCTTTTTTTCTTTTCTGTGTAAAGAGAGTGCAATTTGTTTGGGCTGTCAGCAGATAATTAGGCAAAAGTGGCAGATTCTAAGGCCAATAACCAAAGCCACCTTGATTATAGCAGTAGCAAGCACTGTTTATGCTGAGAGCAGGGGAAGGATTGCCATAACTGTGTTCTTTATTTTTAAAAAATACTTATTTATGTATTTATTCCCTTTTGTTGCCCTTGATTTGTTGTTAAATTATTGTTATTGTTGTCGTCATTGTTGGATAGGACAGAAAGAAATGGAGAGAGGAGGAGAGAAAGATAGACACCTGCAGACCTGCTTCACCGCCTGTGAAGCGGCTCCCCTGCAGGTGGGGAGCTGGGGGCTTGAACCAGATCCTTACTCAGGTCCTTGCGCTTTGCGCCACCTGCGCTTAACCTGCTGCGCTACCGCCCGACTCCCTTCCAATTTCCTTTTAAGAAACCAAAACTTCAAAAATATTCTGTTGACAAACTCACATGGTGCAAAGCGCAAGGACCCCTGTAAGGATCCCGGTTGGAGCCCCCGGCTCCCCACCTGCAGGGGAGCCGTTTCACAAGCTGTGAAGCAGGTCTGCAGGTGTCTGTCTTTCTCTCCCCCTCTCTGTCTTCCCCTCCTCTCTCCATTTCTCTCTGGACATCAATAACAACAATAATAACTACAACAAGGGCAACAGAAGGGGAAATAAATAAATATAAAAAAATTAAAATCTTTTTTTAAAAAAAGTTAACCTTTGCTTGCCCCACAGCTGACTGTAGAAGTGCAGATGATGTGTTTTGAAAGACGCTGGGAAACCGATTCTAAAATGCAGTCACAGAAGAGGCGATAGATACTTAATGGGGATCTTGATCTCGAGATTGTGCCAGTGGGTGTAGGTGTAAAGAGATTTTGCAAGGGTGATAGTATGACTGGGGTGCTTCTAAAAGGCCAGGTGGTCTCACAGGATGGGAACACTTGGTCACCCTCTGGAAAATGGCTGTTGGTTGTGGCAGGTGTAGACCGGGCCTTCTGCCATTGTCGTTGGACTCGATATCACACTGGGGGTTATGAGTTATTTTATTTATTTATTTGGATAGAGACAGCCAGAAATCGAGATGGAAGGGGGTGATAAGAGGGAGAAAGCCAGAGAGACACTTGCAGCCCAGCCTCACCACTTGTGAAGCTTTCCCCCTGCAGGTGGGGATCGGGGGCTCAAACTCAGGTCCTTGCGCCCTGTAACGTGTGCGCTTGACCAGGTGCACCACCACTCGGTTCCATGAATTTTTAAAGTAGGCATTTGTGGTCCTTTTATATAAAATGTTTTCCTGGTGTTCAAGATACTTCCAACACTCTTCATCTTTTATGAGGAAAAAACAGAGCAAATTTTGAGGTCTCAAGTGATTAGAGGAAAAAAAATCTGCATAAGTAAAAAAAAGTTTGGGTTTATTTATTGATTTACTTCTTTTGTGAGTGCACTGTTCAGCTCTCTGGCGTATGGTGGTAGCAAGGGTTTGAACCTGGTACCTGCCATGTCTCAGGCATGAAGATCTCTTGCACTATTTAAAATGACACTATCTCCACAGTCCCAAAGTTTTTTTTTTTAATATTTATTTTATTTATTTATTCCCTTTTGTTGCCCTTGTTGTTTTATTGTTGTAGTTATTATTGTTGTTGTTGTTGGATAGGACAGAGAGAAATGGAGAGAGGAGGGGAAGACAGAGAGGGGGAGAGAAAGACAGACACCTGCAGACCTGCTTCACTGCCTGTGAAGCGACTCCCCTGCAGGCGGGGAGCCGGAGTTCGAACCAGGATCCTTATGCCGGTCCTTGTGCTTTGCGCCACCTGCGTTTAACCCGCTGCGCTACAGCCCGACTCCCCAGTCCCAAAGTTTTAAAAACTTAATTAGATTCAGATAGATTAAGTTGTAAAATTGAAAACAAAACCAAATTCATTTTCTCAAAATCGGGATGTGAGATATTGAATCATTTTAAGATTCACTGTAGAAAAATAGAATTTAGTTTGAAGGTTTATTTTTGGTGGTAGTTATAGTAGAAATCTAAGTGCTGTGTCATTGTGGCCAGTCTCTTGTTTTGGCCAGCATACGCAGACTGCACAGACATCTTGCCATCTGTATCACATGGCTGTCAGCGGGGGTGTTGGTGCAGAGTATTCTTCTTGAAGGAGGACAGTGCCTGCTGGCAGGCCCCCAGGAGCCTAGGGAGCCTCGAGATCCACGTGTGTCAGTGAGAACTCTCCACAGACTGCTTGCGTGGAACCCTAAAGTAAGCAGAGCTTCTGCCTTGTGCTGCAGTCTTGCGAGTGTGCATGTGTGTGTGGTGTTTTAGAGGCGGAAGGCAGTGGGAGCAGGACCTCTTCGGGGGACTGTGGAGAAGGGAGATCTACGGTGTTCTTTCCTTTTGTGGTGTCGCTGGGTGGTGGCCTCAGCTATTCTAGTAGCCAGGGGCGAATCCTCTGGTGAACAGGACAAATAGTTATGAACAGAACCCTGAGGAAGCTGGCAGTTCTGTCAGTCCGTAGTCATACAGCAGTTGTCCTTCAGGAGACAGCTGGGAGTGGAAAGTGAAGCTGCTCTGATGAAGATGTGGCAGTGGGGAAATGCTGGAGAAATCAGATTGGCTTCAGGGTAGCTGAGGGCCAAGGGGGTGTGCCTTGCCATGCTTCCAGCCTCGGTGTGGTGTGCGGCAGGACAGCACACGGGAGGTAAAGTAGGAGGCTGCCAGTGTGGTGGGAGGCTAGAGACTGGCTTTTGGGGAGGCGTGGAGTGGGGAGAGTAGCTGCCTCCCTAGAGATGCTTGATAAGGATCTGGCTTTACTTTGAATGAAATACTGTGTCTTAACTCAAAGTATAAATCCAGGCTTTCTGGTTCTATCAATTAAAAACAGAACACAGCTTCCAAGTAAATCAGGTTCAACTTGGAACCAGCCTCTGAAAGGAATTCACTAGGAGAAATTGAAGGAATAAAGTCCTCATTTAGTACTTGCAAGCCTGCTAGGCAAATTTGCAGTTTCTCATGTTGAAATAGAATCTTTAGACGCAGACTATATCTCTAATTGCGTCAGATCATAAGTGATTTGTAGGACACTGGGCTCCTTCCTGGTCTGAGGACAAGCATTGCATTCTGGGCACAGCATTCTCACTGATGCCCTGGAATAACAGCTTAGTGTTGGCTTCAGGCTTCTACCTTTTTTATTTTTGCCTCCAGGGTTATTGCTGGGGTTCAGTGCCTGCACTCCGAATCCACTGCTCCTGGAGGCCATTTTCCCCTTCTGTTGCCCTTTTTATTTTATCGTTGTTTTTGTTATTGCTGTCATTATTGTTGGATAGGACAGAGAAAAATTGAGAGGGGGAGAGAAAGACAGACACCTGCAGACCTGCTTCACCACCTGTGAAGCGACTCCCCTGCAGGTGGGGACCAAGGGCTTGAACTGGGATCCTTACACCAGTCCTTGTGCTTAACCTGCTGCGCTACCGCCCAACTCCCTGGGTTCTGCCTTTTTTTTTTTTTTTAAATATTTATTCCCTTTTGTTGTCCTTGTTGTAGTTATTATTGTTATTGATATCGTTGTTGGATAGGACAGAGAGAAATGGAGAGAGATGGGGAAGACGGGGAGAGAAAGACACCTACAGACCTGCTTCACCACCTGTGAAGCAGACTTCCCTGTAGGTGGGGGGCCGGGGGCTTGAACTGGGATCCTTACGTGGGTTTTACCTTTTAAATCAACCCTGCTTCCCCCAATAAAGGAGAAATTGCTGAATACCAGTGTACACTTACCCTGCCTGTACTAGGACTCACATGTGAGCCCCCAGCCACCACATGGGAGCAGCTCGCAAAGGGGAAGCTTCGTGAGTGGTGGAGTGATACTCTGATGTCTCTCCTCTTTGTTTCTCACCGTTTATCTTGGGGGGCGGGGCGTCTCCACCTGTGGGACAGTGCTGTGGTGTGTTTTGTCTGCTGTATGTACCGGAGCACTGAGCTGGCCTGTCACCCCCTTCCACTTTTTATGACACTTCTCATTTACATGGTCCTCCCCTGTGGTGGCCAGAGACTCAAACCCAGGGTCCTCTTGTGTGGTAAAGTGTGTGCTCAACTGTGAGCTATCTCCTGGCCCCTAGAGAGAGTTTGAAGTGGACATTATGAACAATCTTCTGCCGCTGAAAATTCATTAATGCTTATTTATTACATTGGCTATTGAAACTTACAATGAATCTCCCTTAGATAGTTATGTATATAAAGTTGTCTAGATGATTGGGAAGAAAGTTTCTTCCTTCTTAACCTGCTAGGAGGCAGTTTTATGAAAGATGATGCACACTGCTTTTCTGCTGCCCCCCCCCCCCCCCCCCGCTGTAACCTGTGCATTCATTCAGCCAGGTATGCTACCACCTGGTCCCCTAAACAAGTTTTTTCCTCCCTTTTACCAGAGCACCATGCTTGTGGTGTTCTGGCTTATGGTGGTGCAGGGGGGTGGGGGGGAATTGAACCTGGGATTTGAGAATTTGCACAAGCATTTTGCTATCTTCCCCATCCCCTCCCTCCTTATTTTTATTTATTATTTTATTTTGCCTCCAAGGTTATTGCTGGGGCTGGGTGCCTGCACTAGGAATCCACTGTTCCTGGAGGCCATTTTCCCCCATATTATTGCCAATGATGTTGTTTGATAGGACAGAGAAATCAAGAGAGGAGGGGAGACAGAGAGGGGAGAGAAAGATCTGCCTCACTGCTTATGACACCCCCCCCCCCCGCAGGTGGGGAGCCGGGAGCTCGATTTGGGATTCTTGAGCCGGCCCCGTATTTATTCGATAGAGACAAATCAAGAGGGAAGGGAAGAAAAGAGAAGAAAGACAAACACCTGCAGCACTGCTTCACCACTTTGTGAAGCTTTCCCCCTGCAGCTGGGAACTAGGGCCTTGGACCCATGCCCTTGCACACTGTAACATGTGTTTCAACCAAGTGCACCACTGCCCACCTCCTACTATCAGACACTTTTTCCAGTCATGAACCCGTTTCTGGAGTTAGGAGGAAAGCGACATAAGAACTAGATTCATGATAAAGTAAGGCTGATGGTCTTTCTAGGGGTGAAGTCTCAAAATAATTCTGCATTATTACTTTTTGAAAGACAGTGCTGGCTATTGCAAGTGAATCTTGATGGACATTTGAGTACTGAAGCCTGGGAGGTGGTGGAGTAGATGAAGTGTTGGACCTTCAAGCGTGAGGTTCTGAGTTCGGTCCCTGACATTGCATCTGTCTGAGTGATTCTCTAGTTTTCTCTCCCTGTTTCTCATTAATAAACAAAACAAAATCTAAGAAAGAAAGAGAGAGAGAGAAAGGAAGAAAGAAAATTTGAATACTCTTGTGTGAAATGAAAATATTATAGTGGTTGTGACAGTGTTTGGATTCTACTTTTCCATGAGTTTGCTTTCATTACTTCAGCTCTGGGAGTAGGGTGGGGAAAAGAGGCCAGAGGCCAGAGCTAGCAACAGACATCCAGTTAGTGACTGTCCTTTTATAGTGATCCAGAATGCCCGGAGGACCTCAAAGGTTGCCCATACTTCTTTATATGTAATTTGATGTGAACACTAATGTCTTTAGATTTGGCAGATTAATTCCCCATGTGGATTAGCCATAAAGCAGAGAAGGTACCTGTGACCTCATCATATATTCTTATCGACTCTATGAGTGCAGAGCTATTAATAGGGGACAGTCAGGAGACCAGGATTCTGCCTCATCATCCTGTGATGTAGACACCTCCTTCTTGCCTTAATTTACTTATTTTGAAAACCCCACTCACCATGTAATTCTACTTCAGTCACGTGGTCAGAATAAAGGATTAGATGATGTGGTCCAGGAGGTGGCACAGTAGTTAAGGATTAGATGATGACTGTGTTTGGCTGCAATGTGTGTTTTCCTGGTGCCTGGGCAAGTAGTACAGGTCTTTTTTTCTGTCTGTATGGTCTCATCTCCAATGTTACTCAAAACTGGGTGGAATTTCTTTAGTCAGATGTGTTCAGACCAGGTATTGTGTGTGCACTAGTGAGTTTGTCTTTTTTTTTTTTTTCCAGTCTCTCCTTTGCAAACAACAACAAAACAAACTTGCTTTTAATTAAACTTGAAAACCCAGTTTTCATTGAAATTATTTAATGTGTAATATGGTTCATGTTCACACAAGGATCTATGAGGTTTTCTAAATTGCCGGACTAACTTCATGGGCATGAGAGAGATGACCAGGGACTCATGGCTGAGCTGGAAACGCAGTTCAATCTTTATTGACAAGCGGGGATGCAGTTCGATCTAGCTGTAATCACAATCCTGTCTTTATATATCTCCTGAGGTAGAAGTTTCAGGTTGGAAGAGGATGTACGTAGGACAGGGGGTGGGGAGAAGGAAAAAGCGCGTGAACCATTGGGGATTAAACCAGTGCGGGCAAAACAGTGATAATGTAATTAGACCACAGCGGCAAACAGAAGGGGTCTTAGAAGCAGAATTTAGAAGCAGACCAACATTTTCCCCTTTCTTTTTAACTAATGGCCATAGTATCAGGAGTGTGGGGTGACAGAAACCTATATCATACAGGCATTTTCAAAAGAACTGGCACAAGACATGGAGGGACAAGTAGGAGAGCAGGAAGAACCAGTGTGATGCCAGAGGGAAGCCTGAGGGGGGCGTTTCCTGCCTCAAAGGGCAAGGCCTAGCAGGAGAAAGGGCATTTCCTGCCTCTGGGGGCAGGACCTAGTAAGGAGGGAGGGGTTTCCTGCCTCTGGGGGAAGGGCCTGCAGGCGAGGGGATGTGGCCTATAGGGTCCCAAGGCAGCTGGCTGCAAAGTCCATGGACTGCTGCAGTCAGTCTTTGAGAAACCCAGCAGCATAAAGGGAAACTGCTGTAAAGTTGTGTAAAGTCCAAGAGGTGTACCAGTAAGTCCAATAGAAGTGTCAGTCCAAAGCAGATGACCACGGAAGAAATGCCAGGGGATGGAACACTGCACGTCTGTCTCAATGGGGAAGGTCAATCACTAATTCCACTTTTCTATAGAGAATTAGCTTTGGAGTCTGTGAATCAGTTTCTTCAGGTTGTGCCAGGTCACATCATTGGTTTCGGGGGTTGTGTTGTAGTCATGCTATCTTGTGGGCGATGTCAGAGAACAGGGGTCTAAATGGATTTCCAGGGATTCCATATGAGCAGATGCTTTTTCATGTGAAAACTTGACAGCTCTAATTCACTTACTTGTGAAGCAAAACTTGTAGCAGATCAGAAGTTTACTATAATTGATAACTCCATTATAATTGGTTTAAGTGCCTTTATAATTTTGGAAGTCCTTTCTAGTATAATTTCAAGGTTATTTAGACAGTATAAGCTCAATAGAAGAACCATGGTTAGAAGCCTCAGGCATGAGAATCATTAGCATAACCATTGCTTTTTCTACCCTGCCCATACTCATACAGTTTTCAGGATTAAACATTTCCAAGACGTAAAAAATCAAAAGAGAAAAAAACAATTTTTTGGACTGTTTCTGGATGTCTCTAGAAATCATGGCTGCGTCCAGCTTTTTTTTTTTTTTTTTTTTGTAAAGTCAATGTCATACAAAAATTCAGTCATTCAAATCACTCTTTTACAAAATGCAACTGAAAGCAGATAGCAAACTTAAGATATTCAGAAAGAACAACGCGGTGGGGGGGGGGAATTGAGAGAAAAGTGGTAGGCAGTTTTTGCTTCTTTCACCTTGAACCAGATTATCCAGATCTCACCATGTAGCATCATGAGTCCCCGAAGGGCATCCTAGTCCAGAAAGCTCCTCGAAATTCCATTTCGGGTGCTTCTGATGGTTCCTGCTGGATTGCTGCAGGCACCCATTTTTTAAAACGTCTTCCCATCGAAGAAAAAAATTGAACCAGGAGGGTAGAACTAACCACGTGTCTCCATTCTTGGGGACTGCCAGGGTACTGGAGAATGCTCTTCAAGTTAGAGTAGTCCTTCTCTGCAGGAAACATGGGAGAGGAAGTCCAGAAAGTCCCAGGGGAAATCTCCATGCATCTCCCAAGCTCTACGATCACAGTCATAAGGAACCAAAGTGTGGCCTGGAGCAAAACGTAGTCCTTCTCCTCGGGAAACATGGGAGAGGGAGTCCAGAAAACATGGGAGAGGGAGTCCAGAAAGTCCCAGGGGAAATCTCCACGCATCTCCCAAGCTCTACGATCACCGTCATAAGGAACCAAAGTTCCCGGTCAGGGAACCAAAGTGTGGCCCCGTGCAAAATGTTCCAGAGACAGAGAAACTGTCTCATGAAGAAAGAGTAGAGGCTTTGGGAAACCTCTTCATAAGTAGAAAGGCAACCCATGGTGGATGGGTAGCCAAGCGGCTTTACTTATCTGGTCTTCTTAGGTCTGCTGCTTGTGTGTGGAGCCGAGGTTCATGCCCCACGTTGGGTAACATATGCCGGTCCCAGTTCGGGGTGCCAGTTGCCGGGATAGCTTCGCGGGCATGAGAGAAACGACCAGGGACTCATGGCTGAGCTGGGAACACAGTTCCATCTTTATTGACAAGCGGCGATGCAGTTCGATCTAGCTCTAATCACAATCCTGTCCTTATATATCTCCTGAGGCAGAAGTGTCAGGTTGGAAGAGGATGTACGTAGGATAGGGGGTGGGGAGAAGGAAAAAGCGCGTGAACCATTGGGGATTAAACCAGTACGGGCAAAACAATGATGATGTAAATAGACCACAGCGGCAAGGAGAAGGGGTCTTAGAAACAGAATTTAGAAGAAGACCAACACTAAATTAAGTGTTAAAACTGTAGGTTACAGGGAAATTGACCTTGGAATTGTTTGACACACCACTCTTATTTTACAAATTCAGAACTCAGGGAACTCAGATGGAAAGTGATTCACTTATAGCTACGAGTGTTTCAGGAAGAATAGAAAGCTTTCTTTCATTTTGCCTCTTTTTTTAATTTTAAAAAGATTTATTATTATTATTATTATTAGCCTCCAGGGTTATCACTGAGGCTTGGTGCCAGCACTAAAAATCTCTTGCTCCTGGCAGCCAATCTTTTTTCCGCTGTTGTTGTTGATGTTTTCCATTGTTGTTGACAGGACAGAGAAAAATTGAGAGAGGAAGGGAAGACAGAGAGGGAGAGAAAGAGACTATCTGCAGACCTGCTTCACCACTTGTGAAGTGCTCCCCCCCCCACAAGTGGGGAGCCAAGGGCTCAAACCGGGATCCTTGCACCAGACCTTGTGCTTTGCACTATGTGTGCTTAACCCAGTGAGTTACCACCCGGCCCCTGATTATTTAACTTGAGAGAAAAAGAGAAGCAGGTCTTCGCTCTGGTATATGCGACGCTAGGGATATACCACCTCCCAGGGTGCCAGGTAGCTCTTAAAAATTGATATTTATTTTTTCTTGAAATGATTATTAAGGAAACACATTTGTTTTCCTTCAATGATTAATTTTTTAAAGTCCTTGACTCTTTATAATCTGTCTTATATTTCAAAGGCTAAATTAATATTTATACTTTTACAAATTACTTCCAGGGTTTTATGTGGCTATATTTAATTCAAGTTTGGGCTGTTGCCAGCTGGGCTGCTGTGGAGATAGGTATGCCTAGTCTTTTCAGATGGGCATCTTGCTTTGACCTGGGGATATCTTCAGGAGAAGGATTCTGAGCAGTCATAAGGTGGGCCCATCTCTAGGTTCCGAGGGAAGTTCAGGAGCCCCTATATGTGCGCCTCTTATCTGAATAAAAACCAGGAGCAGTGGAGTCATGCATCTGCAAGTCTCTGGCTCTACAAAGACAAGAAAGGGAAGCAGAGTACAAATTCTGCTTCTCAGTCACAGGACTACATCTTGGGATACTCTGGTAATCCAGATTTGAGATTAGCACTGTTGATATCCTCTCTTTGTCCAGAAAATACACAAGTAAACTTTTTTAAACAGAGCTAAATATTAAGTGATCTTAGATGATTCTGTGTATGAGGGGTGAAATTCATTTGTGGATTTATTAAAATCAGTTCTGAGAACAGGAGGGACTAGTTTAACAAATGTATAGAATCCCTAAAGAGTTTATTTGCAGATGCTATAGAACAGAGTAACTTAAAATTGAGTACATTTTAATCTATAGAAAATTTGGCACTTTCCTGCTAAAAGCTACCAGTTTCACCTTCTATACAACACTGACATTGCCATTATCACAGTCATGCCGAGTTTCTGTGTGTTTAAATTATACTTCTACTTAGATATGGCAACAAGAATTGCTTCACTGTTGAGTATAGACACTGGGTGTTTGAATAGCTGCATACTCTAAGCCAAATACACTTTCTAGTTTTATAAATCTGTCAGTTTCACCTTTTATGCTCAATTCGAGCTGCTGCTTATGATACATGAACTAACTGCATGTAAGCCCAGGAAGTGGCTGGTCTGAGAGTGAGAGAGGGGGAAAAGATTACAGTGGTTTAAAAGCTATCCTTTGAGAACTGTGCTCTGATAAATGAGGTTTAAAACGCACCATTGTTTTTCTCTATTTTCACCAGTCTCCTAAATTAGGAATAGTTTGAGTAGATTGCATTATCTAAGTGTCAACCTTATATATTTCTGGGAAAAATAGACTGAGTGGATTCTTATGTGTATTGTTAAGCCTGGCGCAGATGTCCTTTCAAGTTCCTTTTGGCCGTGAACCTTTAATTACGGACACCCTTTAATACTTTTGGTTCACAATAGCTTTCCTTTCCTCTTTTCTTTTCCCCCCAGGTGTGTGGGGGCAGGGGTGGCAGAGTGCTGTTGCTCTGCTTGGGATTCACCTCCTCGTGCCAGCATGTCCAGATAAAAATGGAGGGCGGGGGTAGATAGTGTAATGGTTATGCAAAGTGACTCTTGTACCGGAGGCTCCAGAGTTCTATGTTCAGTTCCCCACAACACCATAAACCAGACCTGAGCAGTGCTCTGGTTAATAGGAGAGAGGGAGAGGGAGACGGAGAGGGAGGGAGAGGGAGGAAGAGGGAGTGAGAGAGAGAGAGAGAGAGAGAGAGAGAGAGAATGGAAAGACAGCACTGACAATTGCTCCTGTAGTAAGGACTGGGCTTGAGCTTGGGCTGTAGGCATGACAGAGCATGTGGACTAGCAGGTGAGCTGTCTTACCAGCCCACTTCATTATAATTTTCAGAGACAAACCATAAATAGAGTTCTAATAGAAAAAAGCAATTCCCTTTTGTGGAACACTTTGACATTAGAATGTGCCTTTTTTTCCCCTTCAATTTAATTATTTTTCAGTATTTTCACTAGTAAAATCTCTCAAGTGACTTGGGTGGTCGTTATAATAGGACTTCCCATCCTTGTCCCTGTGCTGTAAGTAGGTTACAGGTGTGCTACTAGTGATGACTGTAATAGCATCTTTTTTTAAAAAAAGATTTTATTTATTTATTTTTATTTATTAGCTAGGGACAGAGAAATTGAGAGGGGAGAGGGAAATACAGAGAGGGAGACAAGACACCTGCAGACCTAGTTAACTGCTCGAGAAGCTGCAGGTGGGGACTGGGGACTCGAACCCAGGCTCTTGCACATTGTAACATGCACTTAACCGGGTGTGCCCTATTTTTAGAATTTTCGTTCTTTTTTCTTTTCCCTTTTGTTGCCCTTTTTAGAAATTTTTGTCGTTATTTTTGTTATTGATGTCTTCGTTGTTGGATAGGACAGAGAGAAATCGAGAGAGGAGGGGAAGACAAAGGGGGAAAGAAAGACACCTGCAGACCTGCTTCACCGCTTCAGGTGTGTGTGTGGGGGGCCTCGAACCGGGATCCTTAGGCCAGTCCATGTGCTTAGCGTGCCACCTGCACTTAACCCGTTGCGGTACCACCCAGCCCCCCTACCCCCCACATCTTTTTTTTTTTTTAATTAATAAATTTATTTTTACCAGAGCATTGCTCAGCTCTGGCATATCGTGGTGTGGGGGATTGAACCTAGGACTTTGGAGACTCAGGCACAAGAGTCTCTTTGCATAACCATTACACTATCTATACCCTTCACCCCAAGATAGGGTTTTTGTTTGTTTGTTTTTGCTTCTAAGGTTATCGCTGGGGCTCAGCACCTGCACTATGAATCCACTGCTCCTGGAGGCTATTTTTTCCCCTTTTGTTGCCCTTGTTGTTTATCATTATTGTTGTTGCTGCTGCTGTCGTCGGATAGGACAGAGAGAAATGGAGAGAGGAGGGGAAGACGAGGAGAGAAAAATAAGACACCTACAGACCTGCTTCACCGCTTGTGAAGCGGACACACACACTTCCTCCCCCCCACACACACACACACACTGGGCGGGGGGGGGGGGGGTCGAACTGAGATCCCACAGCACTACCACCTGACTCCCCGAAAAAATGATTTTTTAAATAGAATCTTTTGACCTACTTGTTTGGGAGATTTTAGGGGGTTTATCTTAAGGTTTGTACAATCTGAAGAGAAATCAGAATCTAGGGAATTTACTCTAAATGTAATAATACTTTTTAAATTTCATGGGGGTTAATGGGTTACAGTACAGTTGTTGATACATGGGTACACTCTTTGAAAGGGCTCAGCAAGCTTTTGATGTCAAAATAAATTTTCTCTGTGTGGATGTAAATAAATCTGCCAAGTATGTATGTATGTATTTACTGTCGCCAACACTGTCTTAAGGGCACAGTGCCCACACAGTGGATTCTCTGCTCCTGCTTCTAGAGACCTTCTTCTGTAGTTGTCTCCTGTCTTCCCTTCCTCCTCCTTCTACCAGATCACTGTTCAACTCTTAACTTTGGATGGTGTTGGACTCTCTGGTGCCCCAGGCATGAAAGCGCTGTTTTTGGAAACCTCTGTGCCTTTCCTCTAACGTTGCACTTTAATTTTCTAGTCTGCAAAATGAGGGACCTCTTCTGACACTGAAACTTTAGACAGAGCCTTCTGTTTGTTTAAAGTAACTTGACAAGCTGTTTGATGTCTAAAAAGTAAGCGACAGGAGTTTCTAGGAATGTTTTTCCTTGGCAGTGTCATTACCTGAACTCTTTCCTTCCCCTTGACCAGGCAGTTGCAGTGGTGCAGGATGGCTGACCTCAGTCTTACAGATGCATTGACAGAACCATGTCCAGAAGTTGAGGAGGAGATAAAACGGGACTTCATAGCCACGCTGGAGGCAGAGGCCTTTGATGATGTTGTGGGAGAAACTGTTGGGAAAACGGACTATATTCCTCTCCTGGACGTTGATGAGAAAGCTGGGAATTCGGAGTCAAAGAGGAAGCCGTGCTCAGACACTAGTCAGGTTGAAGGTGAGTAATTAAGTCCCATTGTTAATTCAGACAGCAGATGAGGGGTTTTGCTCTAGGTCATAAATTATAAATTTCAAAACCTTAAGGAAACCAAGTAATGAATTTTACCATAAGATAGCAACTGTCTCTAACTAAAAAAAAAAAAAAAAAAAGGTAGAAATCAAGGAAGCAGGTCCACTAACCTTAGTACAGTGTATGCTCATGAAACGAGAAGTTTTGTTTGTTTAACAAGAACACTGCTGAACTTTGGTTTATGGTGGGGAGATAGTTTTGAACCTGTGGCACCAGAGATGGTCCCCCCCCCCCCCCATATCAGTGTTGCTATCTCCCAGCCCCAAGAAAGTCTTTTTGCATAATCACTTCTAACTGAATAGAGCGATTTCAACTCTGACATTTCCTCTGCCATGTCTCAGTTGGCGGCAGCGTAGCACAGGCTGCCTCCCACCTCCTACCTTTATTCGGGAGGGTCAGAAGCCAGCCGCCACTCAGCTCCTGCACGTGGTGGTGCTGGGTCTTTAGCCAGGACGTCCTGGATGCCCGTGCTGCACCTCTACCACTGAGCCCATCTCTGCCTGCCCTGAGGGTGGCTTTGTAAAGTTAAGTAAGACAAAATCCTGTGCTTACTCACCATTTAATTTCAAATGGAATCAGATGCCATTTGTCTGTGGGAATAATCCCAGGTTAGGATTAAAACATGGATTAAACTCTAAAGAGAGAGAGAGATGTACTTTTTTAAATTTATTGCTGGATCACGCCTGCTAATATATAAGTCCTGAGTAGGAACGTTCCAAGCTGCCCCAATTTCAGGACCCATCTTCCTCAGGTGTGGCACAGAGTAAGAGTATGTTGTCCAGCCTCCCTTCGGAGGATGGAACATTCTCTACCATGGTGGATCCTAGTTTGCTGAGCTCTTTGTATATTTTGGTGATTAGTCTCCTGTGTGATGTATGGCATGTGAAGATCTCCCATTCTGTGAGGGGTCTGTCTGTGTGGTGGTTTCTTTGACTGTGCAGAAGCTTTTCAATTTGATGGAGTCCCATTGATTTGTTTTTGTTTTAGTCTCCTTGCAATTGGATTTGAATCATCAAAGATGTCCTTGAGGTTTAGGTGGGAAAGTGTTCCACCAATATTTTCCTCTAAGTATGTGATAGTTTCTGGTCTAACATCCAGGTTCTTGATCCATTTGGAGTTGACTTTTGTTTCTGGTGAGATAAAGTGGTTCAGTTTCATTCTTCTGCATGTTTCAACCCAGTTTTCCCAGCACCATTTGTTGAAGAGAGCCTCCTTCCTCCATGTAATACTTTGGGCCCCCAAAGAGAGAGAGACAGAGAGACACCTGCAGCACTACTTCACCCCTTGAAAAGCTTTCCTCCTGCAGGTGGGAACCTGGGTTCTTGCGCGTTGTAATACCTGCGCTCAACCAGGTGTGCCACCACCCGGCCCCAATAAGTAAATCTTTAAAAAGCAAGTAAGAAGTTCTAGTATTGGCACACAGAAATGTGTGTTTTGAACAAACTCATGTGTTTTATGTGAATGCACACATACGATTGAGGAGTGCTGATCCAGTAGTAATAGCAGAGTAAATCTTGGAAAAGACGGCTAGAATGTCTCTTACTGTGAAATCTAGTTAACATAATTGGCCACCAGAGGGTGGTGGTGGTTCAGACCTGAATTTTGCACCAGCCTGTGCTGGTATTGAGACCATGCTGAGTCCTTTCCATTAGGGAGAGAGGTAGGTAGGGAGGGAGGGAGGGAGAGAGAGAAAGAGAGGGAGAGAGAGAGATGGGGGTCTGCAGGTGTCTGTCTTTCCCCCATCTTCCCCTCCTCTCTCCATTTCTCTCTGTCCTATCCAACAAAGATGACATCAATAACAACAGTAATAATAACTACAACAATAAAACAACAAGGGCAACAAAAAAGGGAATAAATAAATATTTTTTAAAAAAAGTCTCTCAAAGAGCTCCCCTTCACCCCTTTTTTCCAGAGCACTACTCAGCTCTGGTTTGTGGTGGTGCTGGGAATGAAATCTGGACCTTTGGTGCTTCGGGCATGAAAGCCTATGTTCATAATCATTATTCTACCTTCCTAACCCCATCTAATTGTCTTTTCCGGTGAAATGCCTATGCTGATCCTCAAGATAAGAATCTTCCCCCCAATTGATGAGGCTGCCTTTTAATCTTGCCAGTGTCCCCCACCCCAGAGGTTAGAGAGGAACTGAGAGGGGAGGAGGAGAGAGAAAGAAAGTGAAAGATAGTGACACCTACAGACCCACTTCACTATTTGTAAAGCTTTCCCTGTGCAGATAGGTACCGGGAATTCAAACCTGGATATTGCATCTAGCACAGCGCCCGACTCCAGAGCGCATAGATACACCTTTATAAGAAGTCTAGAAATAGACTGGTGGTGCTTGGGATCTGACCTGGAGCCCTGCCTCAGCTGTGGAAGTCTGTGTTGGTGTTACCTTCTTAGCACTTCATTAAAATTGAAAGCCTTTTCTTGAGATGACACAGTTAAGGACCAAGGAGATAGGCAGTAGCATGGAACTTGCACGTAAGAGTTTCCGGTTAGATCCCTGCCATCACCATCAGCCAACACTGAATGAAAGAAAAGAAGAAAGAGGGAGAGAGAGGGAGGGAGGGACACTGGTAAAAAAATGAAAATACAAATTATGGGCTGTGCAAAAATATTTGCAAAGCTCATCTGATACTGGTTTGTATTCAGAATATATAACAAATGCACAAAAGTTGATAAGAAAACAGAATCTTGGGAGTCGGGCGGTGGCGCAGCAGGTTAAGCGCAGGTGGCGCAAAGCGCAAGGACCGAGGTAAGGATCCCGGTTCGAGCCCCCGACTCCCCACCTACAGGGGAGTCGCTTCACAGGCGGTGAAGCAGGTCTGCAGGTGTCTGTCTTTCTCTCCCCCTCTCTGTCTTCCCCTCCTCTCTCCATTTCTCTCTGCCCTATCCAACAATGACGACATCAGTAACAACAACTGTAATAACTTCTTCTTCTAGCGTTTGCCACTACAACAATAAAACAACAAAGGCAACAAAAGGGAATAAATAAATATTAAAAAAATTGAAAAAAAAAACTCAGTGGGGGGGGCAATGACTCAGCAGATAAAGCTTTGGGTTGTCTGAGGTATCCCGTGATCCCCTGCATCATGTGTGCCAGAGTGATGCTCTGGTTCTCTCATTAATAAATCAGTCTTAAAAGGGGGGTGGTAGCCTAGCGGGTTAAGCGCACTTGGCACAAAGTGTAAGGACCGGCACAAGGATCCCGGTTCGAGTCCCCGGCTCCACACCTCGGGGGGGGGGGGGGGTCTTTTCACAGGCAGTGAGGCAGGTCTGCAGGCATCTTTTGTTTTGACCGTTCACCTCACCAGAGAAAATAAATGGAAACATGTCCAACATCCTTAGGTATTAGGAATAGATGCAGATACATTTATTAGAACAGCTTAAGTGAGGGTGCGGGGTGGTCACGCACCGTACCATGTGCAAGGATCCAGGTTCAAACCCCAGCTTCCCACTTGCGGGGAGGAACCTTCATGAGCAGTGCAGCAGGTGTCTCTCCCCACCTTTACCCTCTCAATTTCTCTTTGCCTTGTCGAAAGCGATGGGGACAGTGGGGAGGCAGCAAGGAGCGGTGGATTCTTTGTGCAGGCACTGAGCTCCAGCACAAGCCTGGTGGCAGTTAAAAAGGGAAAGAACAGAAACAGCTTAACCTAAACAAGCTCCTCTACCCCACAGTAGCTCTAGTGACTTCCTAACTTACAGGGTGGTGTCCTGGCCTTTTGTTTGGGCTTCACTTGGCCCTGTGTCCTTGTACCATTTTATTTGAATGTTAGATTCTAAACCTGTAGTCCTTCATGATGGTTTTATTGAATATGCTGCCTGTCTTCAGTTTACAGACAGAAAAACACCTCATTCTGGAATTAGGAGGGAGTCTCCTATTGTAACAGTGCATAGTCACTCAAATGCCGTGCAAATCGGTGATTTGGTTCTGTTGTGGGTTTCTGCTCTTCGGATCTTTGCATCTCGGCGCACTTTTTCCTGCTTTCAGCCAGTGTTCTGAAGAGACAACAGTTATATTGTTGATATAATGGTTGGATCCATTTTTAACTTTTTAGGTTTTTTTAAAATTAATTTTGATAGGACAGAGAGAAATTGACGGGGGGGGAGGGTAGAGAGAGAGAGAAAGAAGTTCGTGAAACTTAACCCTCTGCAGGTGGGGCCCCGGGGTGTGAACCCATTCCTTGGACATGGTGAGGTGTACACTCAACTGCTATACCACTGCCCGGCCCCATTTTCCCTTTTCTTTTTTTTTTTTTTTTTTTTGATCTGCTATAATAGGTAATTATTCTTTATGGTTGTTGTAGGTATTCCGTCTTCTAAAACAACGGTGCTAGCCAATGGTGATGATGGGATAGAAAGGAGTAATGCCGCAGGTAAGTGGTTCCCAGGACCCATCCAGATGTGTGACTGAACCTGTCATGGTCAACTCCTTGACAGGTTCCTCTGGAAATACTGTTACTGGAAGCTGATGGAGTCTTTCTAAAACATTGTTATTTGTTGTATTTAAAAATCAGGGCATTTTCCACATAAAATTTCCTAACAATGGGAGAAAAATAATGACACTTTTATATCTTCTGAGTATTTATTTTAGTTTTACCGTGTAAGCGCCAAGTCATCTTTTCCGTCATGCCCACAGCAGAGGAGGCTCATCATCAGAATGCTGTTTGGGGTTCCTCGTGGCCACCACAGCACTCACTGCAGCCTCTTCCCTGCACAGCGCAACACTGGGAAACCTGTGAACTACAGAAGTTTCATTATTATTATTAATCATCCAGAGAACTAGTCAGCTCTGCTTTATGGTACTAGGGATTGAACCTGGGCCCTTTGGTGTCTTAGACGCGAAAGTCTTTTTGCATAACCATTATGCAATCTCCCTAGTTCTGTCTCTAACTTTAAACCCATTATTAGGACCTTGATTTTTCTTTTTTCTTTTTTTCTTTTTTTATTGGGGATTAATATTTTACAGTTGACAGTAAATACAGTAGTTTGTACATGCATAACATTTCCCAGTTTTCCACCAAACACTACAGCCCCCACTAGATCCTCTGCCCTCATGCTTTTTTTTTTTTTTTTTTTTTTTTTTTTAAATACCAGAGCTCTACTCAGCTCTGGCTTATGGTGGTGCGAGGGTTGAACCTGGGACTTAGGAGCCTCAAGCATGAGAGTCACTTTGCATAACTATTATGCTATCTACCCTTGCCCTTTTTTTTTTTTTTTAATAAATTTTTATTTATTTGTTTTACCAGAGCTCAGCTCTGGCTGATGGTGGTGCTGGGGGTTGAACCTGGGACTTTGGAGCCTCAGTAGGAGAGTCTAGGACCTTGATTTTCTATGAGCTAGGATTGAGAGCTCCTGTGGATTCCATTATTACTATTATTTTTTATTTTAATTTACTGTTGGATAAAGACAGAGAAGTTGAGAAGGAAAGAGAAGATAGCGAGGGAGAGGGACAAACACTTGCAACCCTGCTTCACCACTCCTGAAGCTTTTCCCCTGCAGGTGGGGACCAGGGGCTTGAACCTGGGTCCTTGTGCACTGCAATGTGAGTGCTCAACCAGGTGCGCCACTGCTTGGCCCTGGATTGTTCCTTGTGATGAGCACTGGCCTGCCCAGGCCTTCCCCGCACCCCTAGCCCTGTATCTTGTGTGCTGAGCAACATTTCCAAAGCAGCAGCTGGAGGCCACAAGATATTACATAAGCCTTTTTTGAGGGAGCTGAGATGAAGGTCATGTTGAAGTTTTATAAATAACTGCGCTTACTTTGCAGTGATGGTCAGGCTGGCACTGTTGTGTGAATAGAATAGGCTGATGATCAAGTTCATGGCTCCCTGCAGCAGAGTGTGCTCTGCTCCTAAGTGGGCCATGCCACGTGGTCCCCCTCCCCGCAGTGGAGGCAGGCACTAGACACAGACTGTACCCCTTCCTCCTCTATGGCGCACCTCAGCCATGAGCGTTTCCTTGTCCACAGTAGAATTTCCTGTTTCTAAGTCCTCACTAAAAGGGTACTTAACAATAACAATTCTATCAGGATTTGCTCTTTATTCTGCAGTCTTTACACATGTTGTATCTAGTTTTGTAACTCAGATATATTGATGATGAGATTCTATTTGTTGTAAAGGTTTGTTTTACCCAGTGAGAGTAACATTCTTATTAAAATCTAGAAACACTCAGAAGTGCCACTTCATCCTTCAGGTTTGTGATCTGAGTATTTTAATTTTTTTATTTATTCATTTTTTAAATAATCTTTGTGGTTTTGGCTTTTTTTGTGTGTGTGCCTGCTTTGATGGCTAAGTCATCTATATAATTTGGTTTTAATAAAATGTTTATAAAGACTTCCTGTGATGAACAGAGAAGGAGTTTGAACATGAAATTTCAAAATGAATATGTGAGCTCAGCTTTCTTTAACCAGGAGACAGTGTAAGGAGCAGGGAAAACTGTAGAGGATTATTTGACTAGACTATTAAAAAAGTGAATGTCCTTTCCATCCAGGAAGAAAACAACTATTAAAAGTAGGTCATCTCCCCTCCCCTCCAGCAAGTTGTTAACTGTCCAGAAGAGACTCCAGATGCCGTCTAGCAATGGCCTCTTGCTGTCCTGTCTTAATAGTCAGGGAGACAGTGCAGCCCAGCCCTTACTGAACTCCGGTTTCCTGGTGGCAAAAAAATAATGAATTAGTTAAAATTAAAATCAGCTAAAAAAAAGAAAAAAAAGGAAGGCGAGCCACAGCATTGAGCTTTCTGGTGGTATTATAAGAGCATGCCATCCTGCTCGTGGGTAGTTCTCCACCCTTGGGTAGAATATAAGTTGTACAACTGTGAAGACACGAATTGGAATTAGAAATCTCAACTAAATTAGAGCAGACGCTTTACTGAGTATATGCATGTTTCATTGGGCACGGGGAAGAGTAGGGAGAGGGGTCAAGTGCATGTTTGTAGCATGTTGTGATTTTATTTTGATTTGACCATCACTAACTGAAACGTGCTATTTTGAGAATTCCCCTTTCTATTTCCCTTGGAATGTTATCTGTCGTCTTAATAGCAGAGCAGCTCTGTTGATAGCACTGAAAAGGCTATTAAACTTGCTATGTTAAGCGCACGTGGCACAAAGCGCAAGGGCCGGCGTAAGGATCCGGGTTCGAGCCCCCGGCTCCTCACCTGCAGGGGAGTCGCTTCCCAGGCGGTGAAGCAGGTCTGCAGGTGTCTGTCTTTCTCTCCCCCTCTCTGTCTTCCCCTCCTCTCTCCATTTCTCTCTGTCCTGTCCAACAATGATGACAACAACAATAATAACTACAACAATAAAACAACAAGGGCAACAAAAGGGAAAATAAATAAATAAACATTTTTTTAAAAACTTACTGTTTACTAATGACCTGTGCTTTTCCGCCCTTTCCTTCCCCTTCCTACTTCTTCCTCCCTTTCTAGTTTTCTCCTCCTAGAATCCTAGCGTGTCTCTCCACACTGGGATTGCCGCAACACCAGACCAGTGACTTTTCCTAAGCACCGTTTCACTTCTAAAACCTTCAGCATTTTGCAAAGCTTTACTCTCCTTCCTGGACACCATAGAGAAGAAACTGAGGGTGGTTCTTCGGGGCCTATCTGCTGATGCCTGAGCACACCGCCTGCTTCCTCTTGTGCCCTGCAGGGCTTGATGGAACCTCCTTTCCCTTTGTGAGCACAAAGTACTAGATGAATTCTCATTAATGATTCTTTTGATAGCTTTATAAAGCTCATCTAATGTCCTTACTTTGTGTTCTTTTTTAAAACTCATTTTATCACTTAATTTATCTCATATTTTTCTTTTCGTTAAACATTTTTGGTTGGTCTTTTTCATTTGATTTTCACTTCAACACAAACTAGGATGTGGTAACATCAAGTGAGAACACGTGCTTTCAAAAGGGATTGAGTCCACCAGCACTGCAGTGAACCCCCTTGTCCTCTCCCTCTCTTCTCTATAAGCTTGCTTTTAGGGTAATCTCCTAGGCAATCTGTGTTTTTCTTCAGCATACTAAATATAAATAATGATGACCATTTTAATTTGGAGTTTTCTAACTTATAGTAGCTCTGAAACTGAACAAGTATTTTCTCAAATTAAGTCAGCCGTTATTATTTGTAAGTTGGGCCAAATTGTTTGTTTTGAACTACTCATCTAGGTTTAGATTCTCCTAAATATTATCATCAGAATCACTGTCTTTGCATAGTCATGGGCTATCAAAATTCAAGTTAAAATGTTCAAGAAAATAGAATCCTGTACTGCTAGAGTAATAGAACGCTGGTTCAGATATAAAATCACTTTCTGGATCATGATTTTACGTATGAAACTAAATCTCAAGGTATTGAAGAATCACAGCCAATCTGTTAGATTCCTAATGAAATCATTTTCTAACTGGACCCTAGCTCTGTTCCAGAGTTTGCCCCTGTGAGCTCCGTACAGGCACCTGGGGTAGCAGTGAATCACACACAAATACCTTTGCGTTAAGTCCTCCCTCACTGTGGACATTCTTAGCATTTGCAATCACAAAGTCCAGGACAATTTCAAAGAACTTTCTTTTTCTTCATTTTCCCAAACCTATAGCTAAAGTATATGGAACCATTGCAGATAAGTACCGTCAGACTTTATAAGAAGACTTTCACTGGGTTTTTAAAAATAGAACATGAAAGAAGGGCTCTGACTAGAAATCTGGTAGGAGTTCTGGTTCCAGAGCTGTAGTAGGAAATGTTAACTTTCAGTCCTTCTGCTGACTGTGCAGTTTTTTATAATTAGATGTTACCAGTTGCTTACCAGACTAGGAAAATAAATGGCATCATGTCCCGAGGAAGACTTAAGAGTTACATTTTATGTACTCTGATATAAAACTACTTTTGAGACAATAAAGTTGGACTATTTTGGCATTTAGCATGTAGTCTCGCTTGTAGTCAGTTATAAGGATTGATTTCTCTACCAAGATTTTCTTTCATGCGTCCTGGAGAGAAGACACTGACGGGGTATGGTGTGCTTTTTATAGGAGGCGCACACATTTTAGAAGCAAGAGTTTATGCTCAGCTCACCTTCTAAACTCAATGCAGGAGAGCATCCCATCAGAGGAAGCAGAGTGCTTTCTTTGTGCGGTTTCTAGTCACCTAGTTGTTTTGTTGGTTTTCTTTGGGGGGGTGATCGCACACCAGAGAATTTTCAAAGGGAGAGTGCTGGGCTGTGCAGTGGCACACCCGGTGCGCAAGGATCTGGACTGAGCCTGTAGTCCCCACCTGCCGGAGGTGGGCAGCTCAGTGGTGATGAAGCAGTACTCCAAGTGCCTCTCATTCTGTCTCCCCTTCCCCTCTCAGTTCCTCTTCCCTGCCAAATGAATAATAGTACTCTTAGAAATCATGTTTACAGTTTCTCTCCCAAGTACCACCAATAGCCAGAGCCAGTGCTCTTGTTTTAAAAAAAAAATCATGTTTGCCACTTTTCTGTTCTGACCAGCGGCTTGTCTGCATGCCGGAGAGGAGTAGGAGAGCCTGGCTGCGGCTCCCTGCGGCTGAGTACAGGGCCCACACTCACACTCACTGCTGAGGCTAATTTCACTCATTTTCATTTCCACTTTCATTTTGTTATGTTTATTTTTGTTTGAAATTGTTTTTTTTTTCCTCAATTATTGTTTGTGTGGAATTGTTCAAATTTTCTACTGACAGCCAGCTAAGATTTGGTTTGCACTGTTAGCTTTGTCTTACTTAGATGTTGTATGGAAGAAATGGATTTGCTGCTTCCTATAAAATGACCAGTTCTGTGATGAAATGCTGTGTAGCCTTGCTTGTTGTACCTTTCCTGGCCCAGGACTGCACCGGTGGGGTGGTCAGACCAAGGACATTTGCGATGCTGACCTGTAATGTTCCTGTACTCAGTCTCTCCCTTACTCTTCCTCTCTTCCATTTTGGCCCAATGTTGAAGATGTAGAACTGTTCTTAAATAATATTTTTAACCTTGTCTATACGCCTACGTATGTTTTCTGTGACATTATACCTCAACAGTTTGTACCTGGTGTGATTCTCTAATGTGACCGCTGTGCTACATAGACTGTACTAATAAACATCTCTCACTAGCATTTCATGGACTAGATTTTGGTTGGGGTCGTAGTATAATGTGACGAAAGACATGGGTTTTATAAATAAAGTCAGTAATGAGACATGAGGTTTTTTGTTTTATTTTTAACCTCAAACACTTCGTAATTTTTAATTCCCACCCATAATAATCCTGTAATTGTATGAGCTTTTTCCCCTTTTGTCAGGCACTTTCACTTAACCTTGTTTTTGACTTTCAGTGTAAAGCCTCATTTATCCAAAATATGTAACAATTAAGAAGCCCGAATTATTATTTGTGTCCTATGCAAAAATGGGTCATGACTTCTCTGACAACAACCCAGTGTTTTGCAATCTGATGAGATGGGGATGCTTGAGTTTATGTCCTTGTGCACTGTAATGTGTGTGCTTAATCAGGTGTGCCACCGCCTGGCCTGCCTGCCTGCCTGCCTCCCTCCCTTCCATTCTCTTCACCTCCCTTCCCTCTTCTCTCCCCCCCCTTCTACTCTGTCTCCCCCCAGTTTTTTGTCTTTTTTAAAAAAATACTTATTTGGGTCAGGCAGTAGCACACGGGTTTAAGTGCATATAACGTGAAACACAAGGACCGGCACAAGGATCCTGGTTCGAGTCTCTGGCACTGCACCTGCACCGGGGTGGGGGGGTCGCTTAGCAAGAGGTGAAGCAGGTCTGCTGGTGTCTATCTTTCTCTTCTCTATCTTCCCCATCTCTCTCTCAATTTCTCTCTGTCCTGTCCAACAACAGCAGCAGCAGTGGAAAAGAGCCTCCAGGAACAATGGATTTGCAGGCTCTGAGCCCCAGAGATAACCCTGGAGGCAAAATAAAATTTTATTATTTATTGGACAGAGACCGAGTAATCAAGAGGGAAGAGGGAGAGAGAGTTCTTGGTCATTGTTACAAGTTCACTCAAAGAGCCTCCCTACCGCCCTCCCCTGTTACATATGAGGAGGCTTTTCACATGATACAGAGAGAGGAGAGAGCCAGGGTGCTCTGCAGTCCTCACAGCGTGAGGGTTGAGCCGGAAGCTCGGCGGGTGCAGCAGCCCACACCACCTAGCTGAGCCATTTCTCCAGCCTTTCATTTGATTTTCAGTCCCACTTGTCAGATTTATTTTTCACCATGGTACTTGTTACTTTATAATTTGTGCAAGTTAATGATTTATCTTGTTCACCTGACTTACTACACTAGAATGTAACTGTGATGAGAGAGAGAGATTTTGTTTTTGGTCACTGTTGTGCCCTGGCACCTGGAACAGTTCTTGGCTCAGTAGCTGTTGCATGAATAAGCTTTGTTGAATGTGTACAACAACAAACAGCAGCAAAATAAAGCCACCACCAACTCTTCAGGGGAGAAATAAACTGGAAACAGATCCTGTCCTAAAATGCCAGCGATACTCCTGCTTAGACGGAAGGGCTGACAAGAACTTGAGTGGGCAGCCACACTGACTGCGCAAGAGCCGCCCGTGGAGAAGCCGCAGGTGTTCTCTGGCAGTGGAGAGGCACGCCTCCCACCATGGAATACCAGGGTTTTTATCCGTAGATCACTGGCTCTGTTTTGTGGCGTGGCAGACACGTGACAAGTGACGTTTATCGGTGAGAGAGACACCTTTCCTATGTCGCGTGGCAGACTGAGCACACGCAGTGCGCTGTTGTTGCTCCCCGTCTCTGACTATGTCAGATGCGATGCTTCTCTTCTTGTAAGGTTTATGAACGTACAAGCATAGGGAGGAGAGAGCCAGGGTAGTCGTTGTGTTTGTGTTAAATTGAGGCCTGCATGCATGCCTAGCCCGTGCTCTCCCTTCTGTGCCACCGCCAAGTTCACTACAATGGTCGTCCAGCTCCTTTCCTATCCAGCACACGTTCATGAGTAAAACTTAGAACTGATGAGCTTTTTATAATAATAGTAAAACCTGCGATCTCTGTATACTACTAAAAGGTTTACAGGCTTCTACTTAGACTGTACTAAAGACTACCGTTTAATGTTGAAAAGAACAAGGGTCTGCCTTTTCTGATTTATTGGCAAGATTATCTGGCTTAATTTTTTGCATATTGTGAAGTTGCATAAGCAGTCTGGTTATGCTCTTTCCTGGTTCTTCAGCAGTGTTTTTCTCTGAGTAGGAGGTTCTTTCTGTCGGTTTCAGATCTCACGTAGAAGAAAGTTAAGAGAAAGTCCAGATATGATTGCAGAAAAAATTTTTGCCTGGGTTTTTGTACATACCTTTCTGGAAATAAACCCATCTTAGTGATTTGTTTAAATCTGAGAAAGCTGTAGAAAGGAGAGGCCTAGAACTACCACCTACCAACTCTGGCCTTTTAGGAAAGTTATTCACTTTCTTTATAAACCAAAGTTTTCTCTCTTTTAAAAGGACTAAAGATAAAAATAATCATTTATATGAAGGGACAGAAAATCCTTGAGGACAGAATCCTTGAAGGGTTTAATAAATATAGGATATACTCATGAAACAACAATTTATTGTTAAAAAGAAAAAGATAATTGTTTCCTCCAATATAGTGATTTGGAAAAGAAAAATGAGGGGGTTGGGCAGTGGCGCACCAGGTTGAGGGCACAAAGTACAAAGGGCAAGGACCCCGGTTCGAGGCCCCAGCTCCCCACCTAGAAAGGGGTGGGTCACTTCGCAAGCAGTGAAGCAGGTCTGCAGGTGTCCCTTTTTCTCTCTCCTCTATTTTCCCCTCTTACCTCAATTTCTCTCTGTCCTAGCCAATAGAATGGAAGAAATATGACCACCAGGAGCACTAGATTGATAGTGCTGGCTCTGAGCCTCAGTGATAACCCTGGAGGTGAAAAAGAAAAATATATCATTGACGTTCAC
The DNA here is from genome assembly GCF_950295315.1 of Erinaceus europaeus. Lineage (NCBI taxonomy): Eukaryota > Metazoa > Chordata > Mammalia > Eulipotyphla > Erinaceidae > Erinaceus > Erinaceus europaeus. Next base: position 98,822,087 of record NC_080173.1, read on the forward strand.
ATGGAAAGTTTGTACAGAGTCTACTCGGTATAAATGATTTTACCTATAAATCATTCCCTGGCCATCAGCCTCATTTCCTATTGAGATGATTGTATAACTCCATTTTAATTGGATATAACTAGAGCGTGTCTGGTACTTGTGTGTCTTTGGAGATGCTCTACTTCTAGGAGACAAAATTAAAGGTGAAACTAAAAGAGCTCCAGACAGAGTAAAGGAAGACCTTTTGCTCTGTTTCCTTTCAGGAAGGTCAGCTTGGGACTCTGTCCCTACAAAACAGGCACAGCTGGTTCTTCTATGGGTTTCCACCAGGTTACAGTAAGATGAGAAAAGATGTAAAGCTGTGCAAGCTGTCACCACTAAATGCCCTGGGCTCTTCACTGAAGACCACTTCTGCTTTCTCCTTAGTGAAACCTGCTATTTCTTGTCTTGCAGTTTTCTGTGTCAAATAAGGTATTCTACTATTGATGCTACTATTGCTAGTGCTGAGTAGCAAAGATGCAGCAAATTCTCTTTTGTACATAATAGCCTTTTAATTATATGTGCCTTCTGCCCTTTCTTTCTGTCAATCCCTATTAGGGGCTCTGGTGGTGGGGCAGCCAGTTAAGCACACACATCACCAGGTACAAGGACCCAGGTTTGAAGCCCTGCTTCCATCTGCAGGGGCAACACTTCATGAGTGGTGAAGCAGGTCTGCAGGTGTCTTATTTTTCTCTCCCCGTCTCAATTTCTTTTTTTAGCAGAGCACTGCTCAGCTCTGGCTTATGGTGGCATGGGGAATTGAACCTGGGACCTGGAGCCTCAGGAATGAGAGTCTCTTCGCATAACCATTATGCTATTTACCCCTCCCCCCAATTTCTGTCTTGTCCAATAAAAATAGAAAGAAAAAAAGAAAGGAAAAAAAATGGCCAGCTGGAGCAGTGGATTCATAGTGTAGGCACTGAGCACCAGTGATAACCCTGGAGGCAAAATAAATAAATAGCTATTGATCCCTTTCTTCATTTTTCCTGTAATGTAAATTTAAGCCATCTCATCATTATTGTTGTTATTTTTACCAGAGCACTCCTCAACTCTGGCATGCGGTGGTGTGGAGGATTGTGGAGGATTGACTAGGGAACTTTGGGGCCTCAGCTTATTTTTTAACACGTAACCGTTGGGCTGTTCTTCTCCCACCCAATGTCACTGTTATGAATTCTCAGTATCTGTGTTGGGGTCTAGTCAGGAGACAGAGCCTAACAGTGATTTGGAGGGGGGGCTAATTCCTGAGGAGTAAAGAGAATACAAAGGACATAAGAATGGCAGCACTTAGGGAATAGGTGCTATCGCTAAGCACACACACAGGAAAAATTTAAGGGCCAGGAAGGTAGCAGAGTGGAGGCGCGCACGACTCGGGTATCTGAGACCCCAGGGGGCCTAGCTTTACCACACTGTGCCAGGGTTGAAATGTGCTCTGAGAGTCAAACCCCCCTCCCCCCACGCACACACACACACACACACACACACACACACACACACAATTTCACTTCATGAGGTGTAGTGGTAAAGAGAGAGTGAGAAGCTAGAACATCACTGCAGCACATGTGACGGCAGGGATTCAGCCCAGAGCCTCATGCTTCCAAGGTGAACACTCGGGGCCGGTGGTGGCGCAAACAAGTCACTCTACCTACTGCGACACTTCTGTGCCACTAAATGAATAAATACATTTTTTGAAAAAGAAAAAATTAGACGAATTTCTCCTCCCTCCAAAGCTGTTCTTATCTGGGATGTCGTCAGTGTATGGTGAGCATGTTTGCTTGGTGTGCTGTAAGCCAAGCTTAGCTGATAGAAAACTGGAAGTGCTAATAAAACTGGGAAGTCTGGCTACTAATGGGAGATGCTCATGGGAGTACCCAGGTCAGGTGGTTGGGTGAGCTATTTTGAGAACAAGAAGATGGAAAGGCATACTGGAAGCAGGAAGAGAAGGCCTCTCCTCCACCACCCTCTACTAGATTAATATGCCGACTGGCAGAGGAGAAAAACTGACAAGAGTTCAGCTTTATTACCACAAAGAAAATAACCAAGGGAAAACTTGGAACTGCAAGGTAAGTCTACCTCTTTGGCAGCTTGGCTTCCACAAGCACTTTTAAAGCAAATTTGAGGGGACTGATGCACCCAGTTAAGTGCAAACATTACCATGCTCAAGGACCCAGGCTCAAGCCCATCTGCAGGGGTGGCACTTTACAAACAGTGAAGCAGGTCTGCAAGTGCATCTCTTTCTCCCTCTCTATCTTCCCCATCTCTCTCAATTTCTTTCATCCAATAAAATAGAAAGGGGGAAAAATGGTTGCCAGGAACAGTGGATTTGTAGTGCCAACACCAAACCCCAGTAATAAGCCTAGTGGCAAAATAAGTAAATAATTTTGTTTATCTCTAACAAGATATCTTGTCTCTCATATGATGAGCAAGTCTGTTCCTTTGCCCAAAACGTGATACTTTCTGTAGTTACTACATGCTCTGCTGGATATATGGTGACCATGTCTTTAATCCTAGCTCCATTGAATGTTCTCAGGAGACTAATTATAAAGCTAAATTGTAATGGGAAGACTAACAAAATAGTTTTAGTGGTCTGGGAAGTGGCACTTGGTAAAAAAAAATTAGATTCAAGCTTGAGGTCCTGAGTTCAGTCCCTGTCAAATGTACCAAAGTGATGCTCTGGTTTTCTACTTCTCTCTCCCCCGACTTAATGAAGAAATAAAATAATTCAAGAGAGAATAGTTTATACAGATAAACACAAACTAGCAATCAAGAAAATACTCAAAGCCTGCATAGTCATTTCTGTAATTAGTCACAAATGACAACCTAGCATTTTTTTCAACTGCCTATTTGACGTTTCTGTTCCTGCAGGGAGAACTAGAACCTCAGCTGGTTGAGATCTTTTACCTAATGATCTCAGAATTTCATTCCCTCGGTAGAATGACTGTGTTGGGGGGTTGGTCTCGTTTTCCATTCACCTTCATTGTTTACATGAAGCATGAACAGGTACCTTAGGGAGTTGTGGACACAGTCCTCCTGCTTTCACTGGGGAGCAGCAACCCAGCTTCCCCGAGATAATCAGTATCAGTTGTCCCAGCTGGTAGAGGAACCCTCTGTTCTGCTTGTTGGTTCAGTCCCAAGTGGACAGGGAAGAGTCTCATGTTCTCTTTTACCTTTACATACTTTCCTAAATGTGTTTATTCATTAATGACTGAGAGAGAAGTAGAGTCTTTGAACCAGGGGATTCAGCCTGGAACCCCTGATGCTTGTAGTTCATCACTCTAGCCACTGTGCCATCTCCTGGGTATGTATGGACACATATATTTACTGGATTATCGAGAAATTATGATGCATTTGTGCATAGAAAACATGTCATGTGGGCGGGGGAGACAGCATAATGGTTATGCAAACAGATTCTCACACCTGAGGCTCCTAAATCCCAGGTTCAATCCCCCCGCACCACCATAAGCCAGAGCTGAGCAGTGCTCTGGTGTTTCTCTGTGTGTGTGTCTCTCTCTCTGTATCTCTCTCAAAACTAAAATACTAAAAAAAGAAAACATCATGACTTTCCTGACAACTCAATATATAAATTCAGCAGCAGGGAGTAAAACCAAAGCCTAAAAAGAAGAGGCTGGGTAGTGGTGCACCTGGTTAAACATACCTGTTAACCATATTCAAGCCCCTGCTCCCCACCTGTAGAGAGGATGCTTCATGAGTGTTGAAGCAGGTACAGTAGGTGTCTCTCTCTCTCTGCCCGTCCCCCTCCCCATTTCTCTCTGTCCTATATAAAGGGGGTGTGGCTGCCAGGAGTGCTGGATTCCTGAGTGCCTGCGTGCAGCCCCGGCCATAACCCTGGAGGCAAAAAAGAAAGAGGGAGAGGGGATGTAGTTCACAGAGAGAGGGAGAGAAGTAGAGGAAAAAGGAAAGAAAAAAACAACAAAGAAACCATAGTCTTGGGCGGGGGCAGATAGCATAAAGGTTATGCAAAGAGTCTTTCGTGCAGGAGGCTCTGTAATCCCAGGCTCAGTCCTCAGCGCCACCATAAGCTAACGCTCAGCAGTGCTGTGGTCTTGTCACCACGTCCAGCACGGAGCAAAGTCAAATGATAAACCTGAGAGAAGGAATGAGAGCTGATGGGGTAGGGAGGACCATGCCAAAGGCACGGTAACTTTATTTCTGAGTCTCTAAGATTTATACAGAAGGCAAGCAGTTCTACACACAATACAAGATGACACAAGGTATTATGATTTAGTTAAAGATCAATCGGTTATTGGCATTTGCTTACTTTCACACACTATTCTATTTGTTAGAAAGTGAACCACCTGAGATGGAATTAGAGTGTACTATGAAAGGAAAGGTCTCACCCGAGTAATGAAGCTGAAGGGTTGTCATTCCACACGTGAAGTCTCTGGACACAGTCTGAAGTGAAGCATGTTGAGGTGGCAATCGTTGCGTTGGTTAGGTTGTGATCGGCAGATGCAATATTATTTTATATGGATTGGCAGAGGCATACGGGAAAGTGGGCCCTATCCAAGGGTTCCAGGACTGGGGGAAGTAGGGGCTCTATAGTGGAGATGTGAGGTTCCTGCTGTCTTAGGGTTCAAAAAGACAATCGATAGTTAATGTTATCATCACATTATTTGGTAATTGGGTTAACTTTGAAAAGTCCTTTTGTTAGGGTTTGCTGTACAGTACCCAGTATCTTGTATATAGCTGTGCTATTGGTTGCTTCTGATCTACTTGGTCTAGGCTTTTGAGAGAGTCTGCATATCAATTACACAGCCTATATATTGAAAAGATTCAGTTTGTGTTTTGAAAAACTTCGAGACATACAATTAATTTCCCCCCTCTCGTATTAATTAACTAGTGATTTATATGACTACATTTTACTAGGAGTGTACATAAACACCGTTCCCACCACCAAAGGACTGTGACCCATCCCTCCCACCCCCACTGGCCCAGGAAGCTGCATGTCTACCCCTCACCACAGGGTTTTTACTTTGATGCCCTACTTATCTTTCATCTCTTTTACTTACTTTCTATAAATTTTAAAGTTTCTGATGTAATGTCCAGATCTTTCATCCATTTTGATTTGACTTTGATTGGTGTTAGGTGGTGGTCTAGCTCACTTTTCTACATGTGACTGTCCTATTTTCCCAGCACTATTTGCTGAAGAGGCCTTCTTTACCCATTGAATGGTTTTGGCCCCTTTGTCTTATATCAGGTGGCTGTATCTGTGTGGGCTCATTTCTGGGCTCTTGATTCTGCTCCTTTTTTTTTTTAATTTTATTTATCCCCTTTTGTTGCCCTTGTTTGTTTTTTTATTGTTGTAGTTATTAATATTGTCATTGTTGGATAGGACAGAGAAATGGAGAGAGGAGGGGAAGACAGAGGGAAAGAGAAAGACACCTGCAGACCTGCTTCACCGCCTGTGAAGCGACTCCCCTGCAGGTGGGGAGCTGGGGGCTTGAACTGGGATCCTTTTACCGGTCCTTGTGCTTTGTGCCACTTGCGCTTAATCTGCTGTGCTACCACCCGACTCCCAATGATTCTGCTCCTTTGATCCAAGTTTCCATTTTTATCCCAGTGCCATGCTATTTTGATTATCATTGCTTTGTAGTATAAACTGATTATCATTGCTTTGTAGTTGGGGAGCATGATACCTCCCTATTTTTCTATTTTTTTCCTCAGAAGTGTTTTGTTTATGTTTTTTTTTTTTTCTTTTGTGGTTCTGCACAGATCTTTGGACAAGTTGTTACATTTGCTTGAAAAATGCCATTGGGCTCTTGATAGGGATTGCATTGAAATTGTAAGTTGCTTTTGTAGATTGCCATTTTAATGTTTAGTTTTCCAATCCAAGAGCAAGGATTGTTCTGCCATTTCCCGCCACCCCCTCCAGGGTTATTGCTGAGGCTCGGTGCCTGCACCATGAATCCACTGCTTCTGGAGACCATTTTTCCCCTTTTGTTGACCTTGTTGTTTCTCCTTGTTGTTATTGCTGTCGTTGTTGGATAGAACAGAGAGAAATCAAGAGGGAAGGGGAAGACGGAGTGGGAAGAGAAAGATAGACACCTGCAGACCTGTTTCACCGTTTGTGAAGCGACTCCCCTGCAGGTGGGGAGCCGGGGCTTGAACCGGGATCCTTACACTGGTCCTTGCGCTTTGCGCCAGGTGCACTTAACCCGCTCAGCTACCACTGACTCCCCTTTCTCTATTTATTTTAACAGTGTCCTCTAGCTTTCATTGCCCTTCCCTTCCTTTGTGAGAGTCCCCCCCAAGGTGTTTTGTCTTTGTGGTTTAATTGTAAATGGGATAGAGTCTTAGTTCCCTTCCCTCAGACTCCTTTCTCTCTGTTCTATCCAACAATGAACACATCAGTAATAATAACAATAATAACCACAACAAGGCTACAACAACAAGGGCAACAAAGGGGGGAAAAATGGCCTCTAGGAGCAGTGTTTTCATGGTGCAGGCACTGAGCCCCAGCAATAACCTTGGAGGCAAAAAAAAAAAAAAGAAAGGGAGAAAGACACCTGCAGACCTGCTTCAAGGCCTGTGAAGCGACTTCCCTGCAGGTGGGGAGCTGGGGCTTGAACCCGGATTTATGGTCTATCCTTGCAGCTAGTACTATTTGCACTTAGCTGAGTGTGCCACCTCCCGCCCCCCTCCCCAGAGCCTGCAGTATCACATCTGTGCCAGTCCGTTGTGTAGACCCTTATGTAGGTCCTCCTTATTCACCTGGTTGTATGGATCTCTCAGGAGCATTGAGGAGGGCTGAGGGAAACATGGTGTGAGCCACGTAGTCTTGTAACATATCTTTGGACCGGCTTGGATTTGGTCTGCATATAATTTCCACTTGATCATAGATTAGTAATATGCATGTCTGACTTTATGCCAAGACAGGTTAGAGAACATCTAACTGATGAGAAAAAAAACCATAGGTCTCAGGGCCACATTACTTGTCATATTAGGCATTTTGTCTTACAAAGTCCTGATAGCAAGCCTGAGCTCTCTCTAAAGATGGGAAACTGTTTGCAAAGAATAGAGATCTTCTCAATTCAGGTAGTTGGGGCTATGATTGTGTTGACACTGGCTACTCAGCCCCCACTCAGCATTCCAGTTTGCTTTGAGCACCTCAGGTGTTGTTACGTCTGCCAGGTCATCAGACTCGAGGAGCAGGGTGGCTTGAGCTGCAGCCCCAGCTTGTTGCCTGGCTTTCTCTTTTCCGTTCTGATATAGAAATTCAGAGGTAGGGAGTCGGGCGGTGGCGCAGCGGGTTAAGCGCACGTGGCACCAAGCGCAAGGACCGGCATAAGGATCCCGGTTCGAGCCCCCGGCTCCTCACCTGCACGGGAGTCGCTTCACAGGCGGTGAAGCAGGTCTGTAGGTGTCTGTCTTTCTCTTTCCCTCTCTGTCTTCCCCTCCTCCCTCCATTTCTCTCTGTCCTAGCCAACAATGGCCGACATCAACAACAACAACAATAACTACAACAATAAAACAGCAAAGGCAACAAAAGGGATAAATAAATAAATATTAAAAAAAAAAAAAAGAAATTCAGGGGTGAATTTGTAGAGGTGCTTTTAAGAGGAGCTAGTACATTTGGGGCTTGGTGACAGTCATCCAGCCTGGCTTCATGCACAAGGAGCTAGGTACAAGCCCCTGGCCACCATGTGGGACACTGTGCAGGCAGGAAGCTTCATGTGCACTGCTGTGGCCTCTCCTCTTTCTGTCTCTCCCTCTCTCACAGATTTTTTAAAGTACTCAGCCTGCCTTTAAACATTTGTTTTATTTATTTATTTATTTATTTTAATGAGACAGAGAATGATGGGAAAGGGCATAACACTGCTTAGCTGTGGCTTATGGTGGTGGTGAGGATTGAACCTGGGACCTCAGAGCCTCAGGCATGAGCATCTTTTGCATAACTATTGTGCTATCTCCCCAGGCCCCCTCTCTCACATTCTATTTGGGAATAGGAAAGTCACCAGGAGTGGTAGATATGCACAGATCCAAAACTCTCAAGGAAACCTTGATATGGGGCCGGGGGGTGGGAGGGAGTACACTGAGATGTTTTACATGTTGCCTCCAGAATTCAGAAGCACTAGCCACCTATTTATTGTGCCTCCTTTTTTCTTTTTAATAATATGAGTGGCTACTACTCACCACTTTCCATGGAAGGTAAATCTTGATGAACTCCTAGCCGTCGCTAGCAGGAATTCAGTGGGCCTTGTTGCTTATCACCCACTCTCTCGTCTGCATATATCTTGCTTCCAGCCCTCTACTCCTGTTAGCATCATGTCAGTATAGTGAGTGAGTATGATTGCTTTTTGAACTTGGTCTCCAGCATCTCTGTGGAGAGAGGAGAGAGAGAGAGACCACAGCACTATTCATCACCTATGTTACTTTCATGCTGCCATGTGGGGCTAGGGCTTTACATGTGGTAAGATGTGTGCTTTGATTGGTGACCTACCTCCCAAACCCCACAGAACTTTCCTCCCTCCCTTCCCCTCCTCCTTTTCTTTCCTCCTATTCCCTTCCTCCCTTCCCTTCCTTCCTTCCTTCTTTCTTTCTTGTTGTTCATTAATGAGAGAGAGAGAGAGAGAGAGAGAGAGAACCAGAACAGCACTGTGGCACTCACAATAGTGGGTCTCAAACTCAAGATCTTGTACATGAAAGTCTTAAAACCTTATCTACTGAACCACATCCTAGGGTGCCCCCAAGAACTTTTTAAGGATTATGTAGGCAGCTTGGGAGGTGACCCAGTGGATAATCAGTGGACCTTCAAGACGAGGTCCAGAGTTTAGTCCCTGGCACTGCATATGCCAGAGTGATACTCTGGCTCTTTATCCCATACTCTTCTTGACTATCTTACCAGGGAAACTTCTTATTAAGCACAGGTGACTGTAGGTGCAGATTTTGGTCAGCTGAGTGAACTATTAAAAGCTAGAGTCCTAATCCCTACAAGTAGTGTTCAGGTTTCTGCGGATACTCGATTATCAGAACCTCGAGGCAGTATAATGGTTATACAAAAGTACTTTCACACCCAAAGTGCCAAAGGACCTAGGTTCGATTCCCAGTACCATAAGCCATAGCTGAGCAGTACTTTGGTTAAAAAGAAGAAGAAAGAAAGAAAAGAAGAGCAGTTGTTTTGCATGCAAACTAGGCTCTGTGAGGATCACAATAAGTGCCTGTCCCTCTGTATCCGGATTACAGATAAGCTTTTATTTATAAAAGCCAAATGCGCAGCTATGGGATCGCCATTACTGCCATAACTTCAGTTTGCACTCTGACAGTCAGTGACGGCTCCGTTAATTGTGTTGCCACTACATGCCATGGTTAAGCAGGGATAGTAAATTGAAGAAAGGCAAGTCCACGTAAAGAACGTAAACTAGTCATAGGAGAACTCTGAAGAATATGAACAGCACGTCTAGGGCGTGCTAACTCTATGCCGGAGGAAAAATATAAAGAAAGAGACACATTTGGAAGGACCGAGATCAGACCTCTAGGAAGAAGCTGTAGTTAACTGAAGACAGAAGTTCCTCAGTTACCCCTGGCCAAGGCCGGCACGGAGGAGTGCTACTTGCAAAGATACCAGCAAAATTCTAGAAAGTGTGTAGGTAGTGCTGAGGAAACATTAGCAGGCTGCTTGGGTGACAGAAGGACTTGTCTGAGTTTGCCTTGGGTACCACTGAAACTTGGTGGTAAATGCTCCTGGGTCTCCCACATGCCAGGATCAAGCAGATGGATTCTTTGAGGTGATTTAGTTTAACATATATTTCTATTGTTTCATAGTTGAAAACATTTAGGGTAAGTAAGTTATACAGTACTGTCTTACTATCCTGAAAAATATAATGTGAATAAAATTTAAAAGAATAAAATTGTTACAAAAAGTAGATTTTTTTTAACCAGAACACTACTCGGCTTTTTTATTATTATTATCTTTATTTGTTTATTGGATAAAGAAACCAGAAATTGAGAGGAAGGGACTGATATAGAGAGAGATGCCTGCAGCACTGCTTCACCACTTGTGAAGCTTTCCCTCTGCAGGTGGGGAACTGGGGGCTTGAACCTGGGTCCTTGTGCATTGAACATGTTTGGTCAACCAGGTGTGCTATCACCTGGCCCCGTCAGCTGTGGCTGTTTATGGTGGTGCCAGAGATTGAACCTGAGACCTCAGAATCTTAGGCATGAAAGTCTTTTGCATAAGCATGATATTGTCCTCACCCTATTATTTATATATATATTTGCCTCCAGGATTATTGCTGGGGCTAGGTGCCTGCACCATGTATTCACTGCTCCTGGAGGCTGCTTTTTCCTCCTTTTGTTGCCCTTGTTGTTTTATCTTTATTGAGGTTATTGTTGATATCATTGTTGGATAGGACAGAGAGAAATGGAGAGAGATGAGGAAGACAGAGGGGGGAGGAGAAGATAATCATCTGCAGACCTGCTTCACCACCTGTGAAGCGATGCCCCTGCAGGTGGGGACCCAGAGGCTCGAACCGGGATCCTTACGCTGGTCCTAGCACTTTGTGCCACGTGCACGTGCTGCGATATCACCTGACCCCCTTATTTATTTAGTTATTAATGGGGTTGGGGAGATAGAGAACACGCCAGGGCATCACTCCGGCACTGGGAATCAGGCTCAGGACCTCATGCGTGCAAGTCCTACACTCGTCTGCTATGCCACGTCGAGATAGAGAAGTAGAACTCCGATCATCAGAAAAAAGCCTGTCACTGTGCTTAAGCTGACTTTGAACTTCTGGCCACCACATAGGAGCACTGGGCAGCAGCAGATCTTCATGGTGCAGAAGTGTCTTCTCTCAGTTTCTGTTTATTGCTGTCTTTCACCTTCTATATATTTAAAAAAAAAAAAAAAAGCTGTCAGGAACAGTGGAGCCTGTGGTACCCTTGGTGGCAAAACCACACAAACCATAGTGCCGGTAATTTTTCTCTTCACATGACTTCCCACCCTTCAAAGTGCAGCGGTTTATTCAGTGACCACCATGTAGGTGTTGCTGGGATACTGACCGAGAAAGGCCCAGGACTTGGCCCTGGGTGAATGTCCAGAGGTCACACTGAGTCAGTGGGGATGGCTGTGTCTTAGGCAGGCGAACTGTATGGAGGAGCCTGCGGCAAGTATTCTAGACTGACAGAAACGTAGACGAAAAGGCCAGAGAACTGGATAAGGAATAATAAATAAGGAGGCAGGGTGGTAGCGCGGCGGGTTAAGCACACATGGTTCAAATCGTAAGGACTGGAGTAAGGATCCCAGATCCAGCCCTTGGTTCCCCACCTGGGGGGGGGGGGGTCACTTTACAAGCGGTGAAGCAGGCCTGCAGGTGTCTGTCTTTCTCTCCCCTCTCTGTCTGCCCCTCCTCTCCCCATTTCTCTCTGTCCTGTCCAACAACAGCAGCAATGACAACAACAATAACTACAAGGGCCACAGAATGGGGAAAACGGCCTCCAGGCGCAGTGGAGTCATAGAGCAGGCACGAGCCCCAGCGATACCCTGGAGACCAAAGAAAGAAAAGGAATAATGAATAATATGGATAGCTGGGAAGTTGGCTACCCAAGCCTGGCTGATTTATCCCCCCCCATGGGCATGCCCCCAAATGAAGTAAAAAAAAAAATGTGGGAGTCGATCAGGCACTATGAATGAATACACTACTTCTGGTGGTATGTCTCTGTCTCTCTGTCTCATTTGTTAGGACAGAGAGAAAATGCGAGGAGAGGGGATAGAAAGGGAGAGAGACATCTGCGGGCCTGCTTCCCTCATGAAGCATCCCCGCCGCAGGTGGGAAGCAAGGGCTCAAATCCTGGTGCACGGTGATTTGTGCGCTCAACCAGCTGTGTCACTCCCTGGCCTCATTAACCGTTTTTTTAATCATCTTGTGGTTGGGAGTCATGGTTTACAGTAGAGTTACTGCATGGCCACAGTTCCAAGCACTGATTTTCATGCCCGAGGCCCCACGGAGGGCAAGGTTCAGTCCCCGACAATACCTTAGGCCCAGGCCGAGTAGTGCTCTCCCGCGCCTGCTTCCCTCCGTTCCTCTTCCCTCTGCGCCTCTCCCGCCCTCGTTCTGTGTGTCTCTGTGTCTCTAACAAGCACACAGAGTTAAAAAGTACATCTTTGAAGAGCGGATCCCTATCTGTTCTACTTTTACAAGAACCAAGTTGCCTGGGCTTGTTTCTTTTGAATTATGCAAATTGATTGTTGTTTTGCATTTCATTTCACGTTCTTTTACTGCAGTTAGCTTTTGAGTAGAATGCAATTAACATAAAATTTGTTCAGAAAGCTGTTATTCCTGCAAATGAGTTTGTCGGCTTTTGCTGTGGAAGATTAAGAAGGAAATCTAGGTCAGTAGTTTTGAGTGTGGATGTGAGAGCGAGCCTCTGTCAAACATGCTCATTAATAATACTTTTGCTTCTGAGAATCACTGTAGCTGTGCTGTAGCACCACTGGAGAAGAGATAACCAGGGCTTTCTGCATCTTAAAACCTGAGACACACGTTCCTTCTCTGGAATGTGTGAGGAAATGTACCCCCATCTGTGATAAAAAGCTGTTTTTAACCAAAAGGCAATAATTATAAGCAGATGGTTAACGGTTCACAGTCAAGTTGTTGACGTGTGGGTACGATTTCTCATCTCCCTGTGATGGGCATCTGCCGAACGTCCTCACCCCCAGCTGGGTCCTCTTCTGCCGTTGTGCGCCAGGACCCAGCATCCTCTCCACACTGCCTTTTCCTCCTCCGTCGGAGTCTTTTGCTTCAGTCCACCACTGAGCCTGTTTGAACGTCTGTCTTAGAGACGATGGGCTGCAGTCTGAGAGGTGGCAGTAGGTAATGTGTTGAACTCTGTTTTATTTTTTCTGTCCAGGGTTATCGCTGGCCATTTTTTTATAGGGCAGAGAGAAACAGAGAGAAGTAGAGAGGGAGAGAAACAGACACCTGCAGATCTGCCTCACCTCTCGTGAAGTGACCCCCCTGCAGGTGGGAAGCCAGGGGGATCCTTGCATAGGTCCTTGTGCTTTGTGCCATGTGCAATTGACCCGCTGTGCCACCGTCCGGCCCTCCTAGTGATGTCATCGTTGTTGGATAGGACAGAGAGAAATGGAGAGAGGAGGGGAAGACAGAGAGGAAAGAGAAAGATAGACACCTGCAGACTTGCTTCACTGCTTGTGAATTGACTCCCCTGCAGGTGGGGAGCCGGGGGCTCGAACCGGGATCATTAAGCCGGTCCTTGTGCTTTGCGCCACATGCGCTTAACCCACAGCTTTCCTATTCTTTAACCCTCTGGGAGCATGGGCCCAAAGTCATTGTGGGATGCAGAAGGTGGAAGGTCTGGCTTCTGTAATTGCTTCCCCGCTGAACATGGGCATTAGCAGGTCAGCCCATACTCTGAGTCTGCCTCTCTCTTTTCCCTAGTGGGGTGGTTCTCTGAGGAAGCGGAGCTCCAGGACACATTGGTGGGGTTGTCTGTCCAGGGAAGTCTGGTTGGCATCATGCTGGCATCTGGAATCTGGTGGCTGAATAGAGAGTTAACATACAAAGCCAAACAAATTGTTGAGCAATCATGGACCTAAAGGCTGGAATAGTGGAGATGAAGTGTTGGGGGTTACTCACTGCAGACTATTGTGTACTTTTGCTTTCAGGCATATATTTTGCCCTAGTTTATGGATACATGTGAACATATGCTCTATCTCAGAGGACCTGGTCTATATCTAGGTTTTGGGACTTTGTTAGGAAGTGAGCCACCTGGAATGGAATTAGAGAATACTATGAAAGGAAAGGTCTCACCCGAGTAATGAGGCTGAAGGGTTGTCATTCCACACCTGACGTCTCTGGACACAGTCTGAAGTGAGGCATGCTGGGTGGCACTCGTTGCGTTGATATAACATTGAGATGAAGGAAGGAAGGGTGGGTGGGTTAACTTCTGGACTAGGAAAATAGCGTCACTGTTTTTGCAACAGACCTTTCTTTGTGTCTTGAGATTTCATGGGTTCCAGTCCTCAGGCCCTGCACGAGCAGTGCTCGGTTTAAAGAAAAGACAAATGTGGGGGTGGGGGGATGTCTTGGTGCTCGTGCTATTACTTAAATTCTTCTGCGGTTCCTAGTGTCTTTTAAAAAGAAGATTTTATTTATTAGAAAGGAGGAGAAAGAAACAGGGATCACTCTGGCGCTGCATGTGCTGCCAGGGAATGAGCTTAGGACCTCATGCTTGAGGACTACAAAGAATTTTATTTATTTATTTTTATTGGATAGAGACAGCCAGAAATTGAGAGGAATGGGGATTTATGGAGAGAGACACCTGCAGCCCTGCTTCACTGTCCTTGAAGCAGGTCTGCAGGTGTCTGTCTTTTTCTCCCTCTCTCTGTCTACCCCCCCTCCATTTCTCTCTGTCCCATCCAACAACGATGACATCACTAAACAACAATAACTACAACAATAAAACAACAAGGGCAACAAAAAGGAATAAATAAATAATTTTTTTTTAATTTTTTAAAAAATAGGCGGTGGTGCGTCTGGTTAAGCACACACGTTACAGCGCACAAAGACCAGAGTTAAAGCCCCTTGGTTCCCACCTACAGGGGGAAAGCTCACAGGTGGTGGCGGCCACTTGTGAACCGGCCTCCCTGCAGGTGGGGAGCCGGGGGCTCGAACCGGGATCCTTACACTGGTCCTTGAGCTTTGCGCCACCTGTCCTTAACCACCTGCGCTACCACCCAGCTCCCAAGGAGAGTCTCTATGTAGAGATGCAGAGATACAGACAGAAAGTGAAGAGACAGGCTGCAGGTGTCTCTGTCTCTCTTCTCTACCTCCTCCTAGCCTCTCCACTTCTCTGTCTCTATCCAATAATAAATATTTTTAAATTATTACTTTTTTTTTTTTAACCAGAGCACTTCTCAGCTCTGGCGTATTTTGGTGTGGTAGAGTGAACCTGGGACTCTAGAGCCTCAGGCATGAGAGTCTCTTTGCAGAACCATTATGCTATTAGCTTCCCTGCCCAGATTTTTTTATTATTTAAATAAATAAATAAGATAGAGGGGATGGAGGAGAAAGATTAAGGACAGAGCCGAGGGCATGTAATAGAAGGGAGTCATGGGAGGGCTGGGGGCAGCACAGTGGCCATACCTGAGGCTCTGAGGCCCCAAGTTCAGTCTCTAGCACGGCCGTAAGAGAACTGAGCAATGCTCTGGACTGCTCTCTGTCTCTCTCCCTCTCTCTCTCTCTCTCTCTCTCTCTCTCTTTCATTAAAGTGAAATAAGTATTAAAGACGTGGGAGGGGGTTCATAGCACTGTTGTGCTTGTTAACACCTTACAAAAATATTAGCAGCATTTAATACTGCTTGTAAAATTGCAACCTGTTAATTGATAATACAGAGCCAAACAAGGTCTTTATAAAGTTTCTAAAATAATTTTTATTAACATAAGAGAGAGAAGGAGCATATTACTCTGGTACATGTAATGCCTGGGATTAAACTCAGGACCTCATGATTTTTTATTTTTTAAACCAGAGCACTGCTCAGCTCTGGTTTATGGTGGTGTGGGAGACTGAACCTGAGACTTTGGAGCCTCAGGCATGAGAGTCTCTTTGCATAACCATTATGCTATTAGCTACCTCTACTCAGGACCTTATAATTTTAAATCCATTACTCTCGCCACTGCACCACCCCCCGGTTGTGATCATTTTTAATATTTATTTATTATTTACTGAGAGAGAGAGACCAAAGCACAATTTAGCTCTGACATGAGGTGGTGCCAGGGCCTGAACCTGCAGCCTCCAAGGCCCCCAGCATCTGAGTGCTGTACTCTTAACAGGCTGTGATCTCCCCAGACCTAGAGTCGGATAACTCAGTGGTGCTTTTCTGTTTCTTTTCTTGGATTTTACATGAATAGTCAAGACATATGCACCAGCTGTATAGAAAAAAAGGAATCAACATGTATTAAGAGGGTAAGAGTGGGGGGGGGGTAAGGTAGCATAATGTTTATGTAAAGAGACTCTCATGCCTGAGCTTCCAAAGTCCCAGGTTCAATCTCCGACACAACCATAAACCAGAGCTGAGCTGTGCTCTGGTAATAATTAATTAACATTTAATTAAAACTTAAAAATAAATGAAAAGAGGGTAAAAGTTTGGCTGGGGAAACCTAAGGAGAGGTGTTTTTTTCCCCTTTTTTATTGCCCTTGTTTTTTATTGTTGTTGTAGTTATTGTTTTCATTGATGTCGTCATTATTAGATAGGACAGAAGGAAATGGGGAGAGGAGAGGGGAAGACAGAGAGGGGGAGAGAAAGACAGACACCTGCAGACCTGCTTCACCACCTGTGAAGCGACTCCCCTGCAGGTGGGGAGCCGGGGGGCTCGAACCGGGATCCTTATGCTGGTCCTGGAGCTTTGGGCCACTTGCACTTAACCATCTGCGCTACCGCCTGGCTCCCAAGGAGAGTCTCCATGTAGAGACGCAGAGATACGACAGAAAGTGAAGAGAGAGCATAGCGCCACCTTCAGTGTGCTGGCGGCCTGACCCGCACCTGGGCTGCGCGCATGGGGAAGCCGCTCGCTCTTCAGGTGAGCCACCCGCCCTTTAATTAGTTCATACTTCTTTTTCTCTTTCCTTTTTTAAATAGCTTCCTTTACTTTTTTTTATTAGCTAGAGATAGAAATTGAGAGGGAGAGAGACGGACACCTGCAGCCCTACTTCACCACTCACGAAGCCTTCCCCTGCAGGTGGGGACCCGGGGCTCAAACCTGCGTCTTAGCACATGGTGATATGTGCACTCAACCAGGTGCCACCACTGGCCTCTGATTAGTATGTTTCACGCTACTGCCAGTGCAGTGGTTTAGGATTTGTTTCTTTGCTTGAAATTTTTTTATATTTATTTTCCTTTTTGTTGCCTTTGGTTTTTTATTGTTGTTATAGTTATTATTGTTGTTGTTATTGATGTCATTGTTGGATAGGACAGAGAGAAATGGAGAGAGGAGGGGAAGACAGAGAGGGGCAGAGAAAGACAGACACCTGCAGACCTGCTTCACCGCCTGTGAAGCGACTCCCCTGCGGGGGGGGGGGGGGGGGTGTCGAGCCGAGGTCCTTGAGCTTCGCGCCACGTGCGCTTAACCCGCTGCGCTACCGCCCGACTCCCTGCTTGAATTTTTTTTTACGAATACCTGTATCTGTTAATTTTGTCAACTGCAAGACTTTTTTTTTTTTTAACCACTATCTATAAACAAGTAGGTAGCCCGTGTAAAATTGACTCTCTATCTGCTGAAGTTGTAGTGACTGCATACAAGATCTCACATCAGGGAGTCTGGCGGCAGCGGGTTAAGCGCACTTGGAGCAAAGCTCCAGGACCGGTGTAAGGATCCCGGTTCGAGCCCCTGGCTCCCCACCTGCAGGGGGGTCGCTTCACAGGTGGTGAAGCAGGTCTGCAGGTGTCTGTCTTTCTCTCCCCCTCTCTGTCTTCCCCTCCTCTCTCCATTTCTCTCTGTCCTGTCCAACAACAAGGACAACAAAATGGGGAAAAAATGGCCTCCAGGAGCAGTGGATTCATAGTGAAGGCACCGAGCCCCAGCAAGAAAAGGAAAAAAAAAAACTCATCAGGTTTTTTTTGTTTGTTTTTTTCTGGGTTGTTTGTTTTTCTCGGTTGTTTCTGGGACTCAGTGTCTGCACTAGCAATCCACTGCTCCTGGAGGCCATTTTCCCCCATTTTGTTGTCACTATTTTTTTCCTTTTTGTATTGTTGCCATTGTAGTTGTTGTTGCTGGATAGGATGGAGAGAGGAGGGGGACAAAAAGATAGACACAGCTGCAGACCTGCTTTACCACTGGTGAAGCGACACCCCCCCCCCCCCCCCCCCCCGCAGGTGGGGAGCCGGGGGCTGGAACCGGGATCCTTACGCTGGTCCTTGCGCGCTGGTCCACCTGCGCTTAACCTGTTGCGCTATCGCCCCGCCCCTTCAGGTCAGTTTTTAAATTTTTTATTTAGAGGGTGAGAGAGGGGGACACAGTAATACCCCACCATCCAAGGAGCCCCCTAGTACCATCAAAGTGCTCCCATGTGGCTCTGGGACTTTAACCCAGGACCTTTCATATGTTGCTAGCTGCAGTGCTGCACACTAGTAGAAAAGTAGCAGAGTCTCTGCTCTATGGAAAAGGAAATAATAAACCTTTGTAACTGTTAGTCTCCTTTCTGTCTTAAGGGTTTCCAACTGAATTTCTTGACGAGAAAATGGCCTACCAGGGATATCAGAATAATGAAAGCTGGACAGAAAATACACACTTGGCCTTCGAACCTGAGCAAGTTGTGAATCCAGTCCAACTTGGTAAGTGCAAACCTGCCTGTGATTTTTTTTTTTCTCTTTTTGCCACCAGGGTTATTGCTCCGGCTTGGTGCCTGCACCTCAGATTTGTTGTTCCAGGAGCCAGGTGGTTGTGGCGCACCTGTTTAAGCACAAACATTACAGTGCAAGAAGACACAGGTTTAAGACTAGGGGAAAGCTTCACAAGTGGTGAAGCAGGACTGCAGGTGTCAATCTCTCCCTCTCTGTCTCCCCATTCCCTCTCAAATTCTGTCTCTAATAATAAAATTTAAAAAAAAAAAACAACTGAATCCAAGTATGTTGTTCCTGGTTGGGTTTTTTTTTTTTTTTTTTTTTTTTTTGCCTCCAGGGTTATTGCTGGGGCTTAGTACCTGCACTATGAATCCACTACTCTTGGAGGCCATTTTTTCCCTTTTGTTGCCCTTTTATTTGTTATAGCTGTTGTTGTTGGGTAGGAAAAAGAGAACTCGAGAGGGGAGGAGAGAAAGATAGACACCTGCAGACCTGCTTCACTGCCTGTGAAGCTACTCCTCTGCAGGTGGGGAGCCCGGGGCTCAAACCGGGATCCTTACATAAGTCCTTGTGCTTGGTTCCACCAGCACTTAGCCCGCTGCGCTGCTGCCCCACCCCCTTGTTTTTTTTTTTGTTTGTTTGTTTTTGTTTTTAATGAAGTGGGATAGAGAGACATTGTAAGGGGAGGGGACCTGCAGCCCTGCTGCACTGCTCCTGAAGCAGATCCCCTCAGGTGGGGGAGTGTGAGCTTGAACCCAGGTCCTTGAGCATTGTAGTAAGTGTGCTTAATTGGGTGCGACCCCACCCCTCAACCCCCCACCTGTGATTATTAAATGTAAACATTCAAGACATAAACACGGAAAAATCACAATTGTCTCTCAGGTAAAACATTTTAGTCGGAATATTTAATTTTTTAATTTAAGATTTTATTTACTCATTTATTAATGAGAAAGTAAGAGAACCAAACCTCACCCTGGTACTTGTGCTACCAGGGATTGAACTCAGGACCTCATGCTTGAGATTCCAGTGCTTTATCCACTATGTCACCTCCTGGACCACAAATACTGTAATTTATAACTAACACATATTTCCCTGAATATTTTTTATTTACTTATTGAATCGAGACAGAGGGAAACTGAGATGGAAGGGGAGCTAGAGAAGGAGAGAAAGAGACATCCTCCCGTATAGCTTTACTGCTGGTGTGACGCTTCTTCCCTGCAGGTGGGGACCCAGGTCTTGAACCTGGGTCCTTGCACATGGGAACATATGTTCAGCTAGGTATGCCACCACCCATACATACCCTTAAAATGCAAAATACTACAAAGACAAAAAAGAAGTTGTGGCAGCTGGAAAGGAAGGAAGGGAATGTGTTGTGGGAGGGTCTCAGTATAAGCTGAAAATCTTCACTTGTTGTGAGTGCCTTTTTCTTAACCTGTCAGGTCAGAGAGAGAACCCTCCCAGTAAATTGTGCATCTTCCCATATGTGTGAGGCGTGCCCCCCCCCCCCGTCTGAGCTCTGAAACTCCATGATAGCAGAACTGAGTGAAATTCCACAGGTGGTAAACAGTATTCAGGCACCTCCCCCTGCACTACAGTTGAAAAAAAAAAAAAAAAGGATGAAAAAATCATCCTGGGAGCTGTGAAGTCTGCATGCATGTTCACTGGAGATGGGTTTGCTTTCCTGATCTGTTCCAGATCCGTTTAAGACACACCATGATGATGGCCTGGAAGATTCGCTCTTTCTCCTCGGTGGGACAGCTGATGCTTCAGCATTTGCAGAACAAAAGGGGTCTCTGAATAGGAGTTACGGTATGGCATCTCTTACTAGATCTGTTCCTTAGCTCCAAACAATTAGTGTCACCTCTCACCTATCACTTGAAATGAGCACTAGACAGAGTCACATTTAGTCACATTCTAGATTAATCAAAAGGAAAGAACTCACAATTTGCAGTGTTTCAGAACTATTCACCTCTTCTCGTAGGCTCTTTTTACACTTTTTTCCTTTCAGACAATCTGTTCTGCTTCAAACAGTGCTACCACTTTGTGTTTGTAATTTTTTAATCTTTTTTTAATATTTATTTATTTATTCCCTTTTATTGCCCTTGTTGTTTTACTGTTGTAGTTATTATTGTTGTTATTGATGTCATTGTTGGATAGGACAGAGAGAAATCGAGAGGGGAGCGGAAGACAGAGGGGGAGAGAAAGACAGACACCTGCAGACCTGCTTCACCGCTTGTAAAGCGACTCCCCTGCAGGTGGGGAGCCGGGGGCTCAAACCTGGGATCCTTATGCTGGTCCTTGCACTTTGCGCCACGTGTGCTTAACCCACTGTGCTACCACCCGACTCCCGTGTTTGTGATTTTTAGTACCTAATGATACATTACACTTTTGGAAAAGTCAGGACATAATTTTCTGTGCTTTTTACGAAAAAATGTGTTGTGGCTTTTCCGCCAGCCCAGTATCTCATTTATGCTTACCTTTGGACTGAACATCTCCAGGGAGAAGGATATCGAATGAGTTGACCTTGATGCTATTCATCTAATCTCCTGATACTTCAATTTTGGCATTGAATTCTCTCCTTTGAGGTCCCTAGCTAGTTGTGGTTAGTTGCATTGACTTATTTACAGTATCTTTCTTTTCCTTTCTATTCCCTCTGTATTTCACTCCACACTTAAACACCTTTAATAGACTCCCTCCAGAGAGTCTGGTTCTTTTTAAAATTGATTCTTATTATATCTCCTCTATTGTTCGTGCGTTCATCATTTCATTTTTTATTTTTTAGGCCTTAAAAAAAGCATGCTATGTGTTTCACTCTTGAAGTCTGTTTCCTCTGACTTTCCAAATCCTTCTTCAATAGTCCTAATCCTATCTACCCTCTCTCTGATATGTCAGTTCTCTTGTTTGTTTGGAGTTACAGGGCCTTACACATGCCCTAAGTGGTTCAGGAAGCAGCGCAGTGGATAAAGCATCGATCAGGCTCTCAAGCATGAGGCTCCGAGTTCAGTCCCAGTATCGCATATGCTAGAGTGATGCTGTTTCTTTTTTCCTCTGTCTCACTGTTTAATAAAATCTTTTTTAAAAATTATTCAATGCAGACGCCAAGTTGCAGATACTAGTATGATTCCATCCTTAACACTCTGGCCGGATGATTGCACCAGTGTGCACTGGAGCCTCCCCTCCCCAGAGCCCTGCCCCACTAGGGACAGACAGACACAGGCAGGGGGTGTGGATCCACCTGCCAACACCCATGTTCAGCAGAGAAGCAATTACAGAAGCCAGACCTGCCACCTTCTGCTCCCCCAAAAAGAACTTTGGTCCATATTCCCCGATGGGGAGAAATGTTAGGAGAAGAGAACTAGGGGGCTCTGAAACCCAATTCTCTCAGGACTCACAGAGGGGTGGGGGGAAAGACATTTGGAAGTAGTAATAGGTGTAGGTGACTTAGAAAAAAAGAGAAGGGCCATCAGGCGGTAGCACACGGCACGGAGCGCAAGGACTGATGAAAGGATCTCAGTTCAAGTCTCTGCCCCCCCCCCCCATCTGCGGGGGCCAGGGATGCTTCCCAAGCAAAGTAGGTCTGCAAGTATCTTATCTTTCTCTCCCCCTCTCTGTCCTACCCAACAATGACAGCAGTAACAACAACGAATATGATAAACAACAAGGGCAACAAAGGGGAAAAATAGCCTCCAGGAGCAGTGGATGTGTAGTGCAGGCACTGAGCCCCAGTGATAACCCTGGAAGCAAAAAAAACACAACTCTCACACTAGAGGCACCAAAGGTACTATCAGGCTGAGCTGAACAGTGTGGTGCAAAATTGCTCACTAGGTCAAGTACCTATTTTGCCACGTGTCACCAGGTTTGAGTCCAGCCCCCAGCACACCGGAGGAGGCAGGACCATAGATAAAAATGGACAGAGAGCCAGGTGGTAGAGCACCTGGTTAAGTGCACACATTACAGTACTCAGGGACCCGAATTCAAGCCCCTGATTCCCACTTGCAGAGGGAAATAATAGTGCACCCTTATCTGTGACCTTGGGAGAACCACTGCAGTTTCCAGTGAAGGGAATGGGGACACAGAATTCTAATGGTGAGGAATTGTACTCCTCTTATCTTACAATTTTGTAAACCAATATTAAATCACTAATTTAAAAAGGGGGGGAAAATTAGCCCAGATCTGAGAAATGTCAATAGTTTCTACATCAGTCCTTTTGGCAATATGTAAAACTCATTTTTTTCTGTATTAGACTCCCTTTTCCACCACTGTTGATCAAGTCTTAAAATTTTGAGGGCTTCGAAGACAGCATAATGACTATGCATAAAAACCTTTCCTGGGGGGCCGGGTGGTGGCACACCTGGTTGAGTGCACGTTACAGTGCGCAAGGACCCAAGTTCGAGTCCCTGGTCCCTACTTGCAGGGGGAAAGCTTCATGAGTGGTAAAGCAGGGCTGCAGGTGTCTCTCTATCTCTCTCCCTCTCTATCACCCCCTTCTCTCTCCATTTCTGGTTGTGTCTATCCAATAAATAAATAAAGATTTTGAAAAAAAGCCTTTCATGCTTGAGTCACTGAAGGTCCCAGTTTCAATCTCAGCACCACCATAAGCCAGAGCTGAAACAGTGCTCTGGTAAAAAATAAAAGTAAATAATAAAATAAAAAGCTTTTGTGTGTCTTGTGTTTCAATATTAGATGTCTTTACCTGTGGCACACTTGCTCCACCAGCTGTTGGGCCTCGGGGGCTGTCTGTAGAAGCCCCAGCTTCTCCTCACTCAGAGTCCTTCACTTCCCCAGAGTTCATGGCACAACTTCTGCAGCCCAGCACAGGTAAGTGAAATAGGACTCGTCTTCATCAGTTGATGGTTCTAATACCAACACTTAATACAAATTGTTACACTTTAGATGTGTACACCAATATGAATTTTAAAATGCACAGCTACCAGAAATGCTTTTAGATTTGTGTTGCTGATAAGACAGCAGGAGGGATTAACTTGTAGTTGAAATATTATACTTTGGATTAGTGTATAAAGAAAATCCATTTCTGGGTGGGGGTAAATAGCATAATGGCTGTGTAAAGAGACTGTCATGTCTGAGGCTCCGAAGTCCCAGGTTCAATCCCCTATATCACCATAAGCCAGAGCTGAGCAGTTCTCTGGTAATTAAAAGCATAAAATAAAATCCATTTTTATTAATTCAATGCAGATTTATAATATCAATTTATCAATTTTTTCTTCTTTCCTCCTCCTTCCCTTTAAGGGTATGTTTATTTATTCATGAGGCATCACTGGCGTGTGTGATGCTAGGGTTCAAACCTAGATCATCATATCTGCAAGTCCTACACTCTTCTGCTTCACAAACTCACTGATCACTTGTTCTTCCTTGATGTCTCAAAGGTTCCCTTTATAGCACTTAATTGTGTATCTTTGTCATGAGGGGTGTGTGTGTGTGTGTGTGTGTGTGTGTGTTAGCTTGCCTTTCTTCCACTATTTTTTTCTCTAATAGCCTGTTTTCCTAAATGTTTGAAGTGTCAATGTATTAACTAGACAGCTCCTAAATTATGTTTAGGGTGTTATGCTCACAAAATTCAGTGATGTTGTGCTCTAAGAAAGGAACTTTAAGATGTAGAGCAGACAGTGATGGGCCCTCAATTTCCAAAATTATTTTCCTTAGACCATATTGAGGAGCTAGGAGTGGCACCAGCAGGTGAGAGGGCACCAACAGAAGCTTTGGAAGTAATGAAGGAACTGAACTCTGTTGAAACAGAAGTGACCCCTGCACCAGTCACAGAAACAGAAATGATACTACCTACTATGGAACCACCTACCCAGTCAGATGTGGTGCTCAAGGACATGGAATCATCTATGGAATCAAACATAGCTCTGGTCAAAGACATGGTACTACCCACTGAAGGAAAGGAGACCCAGTCAGATGTGGTACTCAAGGACATGGAATCATCTATGGAATCAAACACGGCTCTGGTCAGAGACATGGTACTACCCACTGAAGGAAAGGAGACAGTAGTTCAAGATGTTGCATTGCCCCCAGAAGTAGATATGTATTCTGCCAAGGACATGGTACTGCCCACTGAAACAGAGGAAGCCCCAGCCAAGGACATAACATTATTCAAAGAAACAGAAGGGACACCACCTGTAAAAATGGATTCAATTCCATTTGAGGGCATGATACCGCCCACAGACAGAGAGATTGCCCCAGACAAGGGAGTAATATCAATACCAAAAGTAGAAGCAACACTGGATAAGAATTTTGCATCATCCCCAGAAATATCTTCAGCCGAAGAGATGACTTTGTCCTCAGAAACAGAAGTGGACCTTACTGGGGATATGACACTTCCCCTAGAAGCAAAGGTGGCTTTGACCAATGAAGTTGCACTGCCTCCCAAAATGGAGGTAGTCCCATCCAAAAACATGTCTCCCCTTCCAGAAACAGAAGTGGACCCAGTCAAGAACGTGGTTCCTCCTCCAGAGGTGACCTTGGCCAAGGATGTGACTCCACCCCAAGAAATAGACACTTTCCTGAGCAAAGATATGACTCTGTCTCCCAGATCAGATATCACCACGGCCAACAGTGTGACTCCAGCCAAGGATATGTCACCACTTTCAGAAACAGAAGTCTTACAAGTTGCGGTTAAGGACATGGAAATTACACAGACACAGAAAGAAATCAGGGAGGGTTCCCAGTCGGAGTCTATGCAGAATGAAGAACAGCCAGCTGCATCTCCAGTCCTGATGTCACCAGGTATGGGCTTACACTTGGAGTTTTTCTCTGTACCAGGTGCACTTTCCACAAGAGTGTCAAGGCCAGATAACATGCCGGGTAAAATGAAAGACAGCCACACTGTACTTTGAAAGTCTACAGACATTCCCACTCAAATTTTTCTGATCTTTACTCTCCCCCAACTTCTAGTATCCTCTCTCCCCTTGTTCTCCCTTGATCTTGTGATTTTTTCCTTCTCTAGAATTGGAGCAATAAAAAGAGCTGATGTACAGTTTCTCACTGCCATAGTTATCTCCTTGCCCCTGTGCCCATTGACTCTGTTGTCCCTCTTGCTCCTGTTAACTTTCCCTGCTCCTAATTCTCCATCTCTGCCTCTTAAACTCAGAACCATCTTCTTTTACCTACTTGGTCATTTTCTCCTCACCTTTCTTTCTTGCTTTGCACTATTTCCCCCCTTTCGTTGGACTTTTCCCACCAGCATACAAACATTTGTTGTTGTTTTTTTTCCCCACGTTAAAAAAAGGCCTTCTCAACTTACCTTCTCTCTACCACTCCATTTCTCTGCTGTCTTATTAGGTGCTTATCTATTCTTCAAAAACTGTTTCTACTTCCGGTTTCCAAAAAGTGAGTAAGTAGGGAAAAAAAACAAAACATGAAATACTGTGTCTCTGAAATGTCTGTGGTTTTTACTATTACTTTTAGACCCAGTCACAGCCACGGGCCAAAAGTACAACTTACCAACAAATGAAGACTTTGTGTTAGAGAAGGTAGAGCAGGAGAAACCATTCGGCAGCCAACCTCCTAAACTTTCTCCAGAGGACTCAGGTAAGTCAGGAAAAGAAAATGACTCTTTGGAGCAGGGCACGATGTATTAATGGTGGTGGTGAACACTTTCCCTGGCTGGATGGCGGTAATCAGTAGTATCATTTACAAATGATAAACTTCTCCCCTTGAGATTCTTTGTTAGGCAAACAATGCACTTGTTACATATCTTTTAATCAATTTTCAACATCTAAATTTTAATCTTTTCAGCTCTACATGGTCTTAGGCACATTTGATGTTCCCAGACACTTAGTGCATAAGTCTTTGAGAGGCATTTGAGGAAGAAACTTTCCTACTGAAAGTTGAACTACTCAGCCACCCTGGGCCTTTAACCCTGGGCCAAAGGCATCTGCATACGTTGGTGAACTTAACTCTCTGCTTCCATTGCTTGTCTTACGTTCTGTTTATTATTCAGTTATTTTCACCAGAGGATGCTTTGTTCTAGCTTCTACTGGCTTCAGCGATTAAACCTGGGGCCTCAGTGTGCCAAGCATAACTATTACGCTGTCTTTTTTTTTGTATATTTATTTATTTTCCCTTTTGTTGCCCTTGTTTTTTGTTGTTGTCGTA